>NW_010187869.1:0-33895 GCF_000695765.1 Mesitornis unicolor | reverse complement strand
CTGCTGGAGAGAGTCCAGCGCAGACCCACAAGGATCATTGAGGGAGTAGAGCATCTCCCTTATGAGGAGCAGCTGAGGGAACTGGATTGCTTTACCTTGGAGAAGAGGAGACTGAGGGGTGACTTCATTAATGTTTACAAATATATAAAGTGCGAGTGTCAGGAGGAAGACGCCAGACTCTTCTCAGTGATAGCCAATGACAGGACAAGAGGCAATGGGTGCAAGCTGGAGCATAGGAGGTTCAATATGAATATGAGGAAAAACTTTTTTACTGTAAGGGTTACGGAGCACTGGAACAGGCTGCCCAGAGAGGTTGTGGAGTCTCCTTCTCTGGAGACATTCAAAACCCGCTTGGACGTATTCCTGTGTGACCTAGTTTAGGTGATCCTGCTCTGGCAGGGGGTTTGGACTAGATGATCTTTTGAGGTCCCTTCCAACTCCTAATATTCTGTGATTCTGTGATAATCACACTACCGTGGGTGAAGATGTACTTGAAATGTAAATGTTTTTTCTGCAGCTAGAAAGAGAGAAAGTAGCATGAAACTTCATAGAGGGTGGACCAAAAATTCCATAGCCATGCCTCTCTCTGTTTGTGTGGGGAATTGTACTGGTTTTGTTTGGAACAGAGTTCTTCACAGAGCTTTGTAAAGTGCCATGTTTCAGATTTCTGACTAAAAATGTGGTGATAACAATGCCTTATTTTAGCTGTTGCAGAGAAGTGCTTTCACAGCCTCAAGGCCTTCTCTGTTTTTCATGCTGTTTTCCCAGCAAGTGGACTGGGGTACACAAGAGTTTAGGAGGGGATGCAGCTGGGACAGCTGACTCAAGCTGACCAAAAGGGATGTCCCAGACCATATGATGTCATGCTCAGCAATTAAAGCTGGGGAAAGAAGAAGGAAGCAGGGATGTTCAGAGTTACAGTGTTTGTTCCACATGATAGAGCCCTGCTTTTCTGGAGATGGCTGCTGATGAGGAGGGAATGAATTCTTTGTTTTGCTTTACTTGCATGTACAGCTTTTGTTTTACCTATTAAAAGTTGAGTCTTTATGTCAACCCATGAGTTTTCTTACTGTTATCCTTCCAGTTCTCTCCCCCATCCCACTGGGAGGAGTAAGCAAACAGATGTATGTGGCTGAGCTGCCTACTGGGCTTAAACACAAGAGGAATTAACAGATTTGACAGCTGCTCACATCTGCATAGGTTTTTTTGTGTGGCAAAACACTGAACAGAGCTGGGTGGCCTTTTTTGAAAAAAAGAGGCAAGCAATGGTGCTCTGTGTCTTTTTGCTCAGTATTCTTAAATACTATTTCCAAGAAATATGAACAAGGCTAAAATTCATTTGAACCTGCATCTTTAGATAATTCAAAACCTCACGGAATTTAAGACATTTTGGAAGGTTAAAGTCATCTTCTCCTCCTCCTCCTTGAACTGGAGCAGAAAGGAAAGCTGGAGAGCTGTATCAGCCTGATAAAATGGCATCCCACCTTCTCCTGGGTAAGGATAGATCTCCTGCTCCAGCACCTGCACTTGGAGTGGAGAGTGAGCTTCTTTATCCATCCCTTCCCTATCTTGTCCAATTATTTGCTTTCTGGTTAGATGTTTGCATGTCTTGCAGATCTTTTGGTCTTTCCTGGGGCACCTGAGCACAACGGGTGACAGTTTCTGCTCGAGCTTAAACCTCAAGAACTGTTGCAGAATTTCTGAGCACAGCTAGGTATACAATTTTAGACATCAAAGATATTTTATAGAAATACCTGGAAGCTGCCCATGGGTCATGCTTTGCCTTGCCTAAAAAGTTACTGTGGGATAGTAGATTGACTCATCTATGGTTGGTGTGTAACTGCAGATAATAGAGGAGGGGAAAGACTGATATTTATAATTTAAAAAATAACCCTCCTAATAATCCTAGTAATATTTTTGGTTTATCTGAAAGCCAAATGAGAAATACCATCAGTCATTGACTCGTAAACTATTGCTTAATAAATAGAGAAATGGAATAAAAATCAATTTATTTCAAATCCTTAGGAACAAACTCAGATTTGAGCCTTCAAAATACTGCATGAAAGTATTGGGTTGGCCAAAGTAATTGTGATTTTTTTGTAACTTGGCAGCTGACACTTCAAGATTGTTTTAGAAAAAGAAAGTGTGTGAACAAATATGTATTTGATGTTGATTTAAAAATGGAAAATCAAAAGGAGTATTTTCATCATATTTTGCTGTATTACTTCCAAAAAGGGAAAAACGCTGTGCAAGCTCATAAAAAGTTATGTGATGTGTATGGTGAAGATGTCTTAAAACTATGGCAGTGTCAGAATTGGTTTGCTGGATTTTGGTTTGGAGATTTTGATGTTAAAGATGCAGCACGCTCAAGAAGGCCAGTCAAAGTTGATAGCAAAAAAATAAAGGCATTGATTGAAACCAATCAGCATACAATGACACAAAAGATTGCTCAAAGAAATTCATCTCACTAAGAGCATTGACGTCTGTGATTCTCTCTTGAAACGTGAAGAAAATGATCCATGTTTGCAACGTATGGTAACTGGCTATGAAAAATGGATTGTCTTTAATGACAAACAAAACAGATTGTGGAGCAAGCATGAGGAACCAGCTCAAAGCACTTCAAAAGCAGATATTTACCAAAGAAAGGTTACGCTGTCAGTTTGGTGGGATTTCAAAGATATTGTGTATTTTGCATTGCTTCCAAGGAACCAAACCATTAATTCAGACATGTACTGTCATCAACTGGATAAATTCAGTGATGCCATCAAACAGCTAGACTACAAGTTTGGTCACTCATCAAAAATTATTGCAGCTTGGATGGGATGTGTTACCTCATCCACCGTATTTCCCAGACCTGATACCATCAGACTACCATTTGTTTTGTTTCTTACAAAATTACTTGAATGGTAAAACCTTCTCTGCTGATGAGAATATAAAATTGTTTTTGGAACTGTTTTTTGACAAAAAGGATACAAACTTTTTAAAGTGCAGAATCATGAACTTGTCTGAAAGATGGCAAAAGGTAATTGAACAAAATGGACAAGATATTGTTTAATACAGTTTTTGTTTCCCATGAAAAATTTGCCTTTCATTTACTCAGAAAAAAACACAATTACTTTTTGACCAACCCAATAATTTTCATTTTTCAACCAGCTGTAATCTTAAGGCATTAAAATCTTTAGTAACAACTAGTTTAAGTAGAAAGTAGTTAATTTTAGTCAATATCTTTTTTGACCTGACAGCCAGTTATGGCCTGATTTTCAGAAGTACTAGCAGCTGTAAGTATTAAGATTTTCTGAATGCTGCGCCATGTTTTTTGTATCTAATATTTATATCCACGTTGAAAAGTGTTAATCTTCATGATTGTGTCTCTTTTTTTTCTTTCTCCTCTGAAAAACTGAATAATAGCTATTTAAAAAATATTTTGAGATTCTTTGATAAAAGGCACTATATGCATGCAAATTACAACACTTTTAACATGCTGGCTTTCATTTTATTCTTCTCTGTGTGGGAGTTATCAAATCTGATTTTACTTTAGAAAGTAATAATTTTATTAATGCAATAAAAATGAACTAAATGGAAGGAATGTTCAAGATCTGATGCAGTTCTATGACAGTAAGGACATTTTCACAGTGAGAAAATCCATGCTGAATTACCACTTTAAATCTCTTTGTGCATTTTTTTTCCTTTATGCTAAGGATCTGTAAGCTGATGTTGAAGGTTCACAAAACATGTTTCTTGGTGTCAGTAACTGTATCTTTACTGAGTGTTTATTGTAGGTATAAGGCAAAGTCTGGTGACTGTCCCTGAGCTCACTCTCCACTGACTTTAAATACAAAATATTTGTGGATCTGCCATTGTCACCTCCTCAGTCACCTTTCAGAATGGCCAAGGGGACAAGCTGTGAGGTAGCTCAGTTCCTCATGTTGTGTGAACAGATTGTGAAAGATGGGTTTACGGAACTGCTACCTCTAAAACTGGTACCACCATGTGAGCAGTTCTGTTGATCTGTTTCAGTCCAAGCAAAGGAGGTAAGATCACAGAATCACAGAATCACAGAACGTTAGGGATTGGAAGGGGGGACCTCAAAAGATCATCTAGTCCAATCCCCCTGCCGGAGCAGGAACACCTAGATGAGGTTGCACAGGAAGGCGTCCAGGCGAGTTTTGAATGTCTCCAGAGAAGGAGACTCCACAACCTCTCTGGGCAGCCTGTTCCAGTGCTCTGTCACCCTCACTGAGAAGAAGTTTCTTCTCAAATTTAAGTGGAACCTCCTGTGTTCCAGCTTGAGTCCATTACCTCTTGTCTTATCGTTGTTTGTCACCGAGAAGAGCCTGGCTCCATCCTCGTGACACTCACCCTTTAAATATTTATAAACATGAATGAGGTCTCCGCTCAGTCTCCTCTTCTCCAAACTAAAGAGACCCAGCTCCCTCAGCCGCTCCTCATAAGGGAGATGCTCCACTCCCTTGATCATCTTTGTAGCCCTACGCTGGACTCTCTCCAGCAGTTCCCTGTCCTTCTTGAACTGAGGGGTCCAGAACTGGACACAATATTCCAGATGCGGTCTCACCAGGGCAGAGTAGAGGGGGAGGAGAACCTCTCTCGACCTTGTTTGTCTTCAGGTGAAAATACAAAGACTCTTCATACTTATAACACCCATGACAGCTATCCATGGACACATGTATCGTGTGTCCTTATTTGGATATAGTGATGGGTTCAGAATATGGCTGGGCCAAAGCCTAGGCTGAGGCATGAGATTAAAGATGGAGAGTATATTGCATCCTTGACTATGTCTGACTGTATGATTTTGAGACACCTTAATTCAAACAGACTTAATAGATATCCACAACAAAGAATGCTGAAGCTTTATCATTGTTTAATGTTTCCTCTCTGCTACTTGTTTCTATAATATTCCTTCTCTTCCTGTTTCTTTCTTCATCCTCACTTCTACTGAAAAGTCTTGGATGGATTTCTGTGTCTCCAGAATCTATTTATTTACTTATTTTTCTGTTCTTTTCAGTTTCCTTTATCTTTCTTCTTGGCTTCTGACACCATTCCTATTATCAAAGGGAGGAGGCAGAGAAAGGCAAATCCCACTTACATCATAGGATTTTGCACCTTGCTCTCCTAGTAGCAGTGGTTAGAGAGAGGACACTGGATTAAACATAACCACATAGCATGACCACTGTGCTCCGCGTTGCCACACTGTGTGTAGATCTGGCCCCAAGAGACCTGACCCAAGTTAGGCAGTAGGTTTGTGCAAGGATGTAGGATTTGTCTAAGATGAGTACTAGCATTTGAGAAAGATAAGCAGCTCAAGAGACCCATAATGGGATATAAACACTGATGTGCTGCCAATCTTTTCACAATGAGCACCAACAAAATTTTTTTCCCACTGGCTTGTGACAGAATTCATATCAGGCGCATACACTTGCAGAGGAGTATCAAGGGACTGGCAAATGTATTCCTTTGCTTTTGCAAGCAAACAAAAATGCTCCTTAATAACAAAAGAAAGAGGCAGCACCTCTTGAAAAACTTCTAGTTACTGTGTTTCTATTTTGCATTGTATTCTATTTGTATCACTTAATTGAGAAAGAAGTTGAAGATCTTTTAGGAATAACAAATGATAGAATCCGATTATTTCAGAGTCAAGAAGATGATCAATATGGGCTCCATGGGTAAATATTAGCCTGACAATTCTGATTTAGCAAGAACTTGAAGGGCAATGAAATATTAAAAAGGTGGAAAATGTAACCCCTGCTGTACTTTTAACTTTGACATTGGTGTGCACAGAGACCTTCATATCTATCTAATGATTCTAAATTTTGGAAAAAGCAACAAAATACTGGAGGGATCAGCTGGATCACTGAATCCAGTTTCCTTTCCACAACTATAGAAGGTCATATACTGAATGTTTTAAAGGGACCCACTGGAAAGTTTATACTTCTTCCCCTCTGTGTCACACTCTTCGAACTGTATTTTGTCTCCTAACATTCTATTGTAATCCAAAGGCTCTAGGCAAAATTCTGCAAACACAGAAAGATCAATATTTAGGAGAGAAAATAACTGTTCCTGTTCACTTTTTGGAGTATTTTATATGAACAGTGTAATGGACTTATTATTTTGATAGTTTGTATGAAATTATGTTATTCATGTACACTTGCTCATTTCCTTCTGCACACTAACACCCCACTATTTTGCCATGCACTGCAAGAACAGAACAAAAATACCCTGCTATATTTAAATTCAAAGTGTAAGATGAGCTACAAAACTTGGATCTACATAATGAGAGCTCAAATATTAGTGATATTTATTAGTGATAGTATAATAAGCAGTGCCCACAATATCCCAGCTGCTTAGGTAACCAGGATCATTGCAGGAATCAGGAGACACATTTAAAGGAAAAGCTTGAGAAAAGAACAGTTCTTTTAACATTTGTTTCTGGAGAAGAGTATCCTGTCCTATTAAAGGGAATAAATGTGCCTGTGACAGAAACAATCTTATCTTGACAGTCATTTACAGCTGGCATTTAAGGGCCAGGACTGATAGACAATAGCATATTGGGAGCACTTTTCTGTTGCTTGTCCAGATGGTATTTGTCTTAATCATCCGTCAAAATCTCCAGTGATGCCAATCTAAGGCCTTTCAACAGCAACTTTCTGTTTCAAAGATATAGCCCTATTCTTAGTTTTGTTTCCATGCTCCTATGGTTAATGGCTCCTGAATGGTGTAGACAAGGAAATATTTCTTGTGAAACTCCAGAGATATTTTGACAGTTGTTCTAAATTTTTGGGAAAGCTGTTTGCTCCTCACAACCCCAACAGTACATTAAAAAATACAATGCTCAACAAGTATTCAGTAAAGAATGTAAAAATGTACTTAACTAGATAAGAATGTAGTTGGCCCAACTTTTGCATTACATTATACCTCATAGTTCAGGCATTTTGTTTGCCTTACAAGGTAGTACAGGCAACACTATAAATGTAGATCAGAGCTGCAGTAGCGGAACACAGCAGAGCTAAACAGCTGATTTAATGAGGTAGGAATTTAACACAATGCTATGTTCATAGTATTTAAGGGTTGAAGGCCAGATGGTGTCAGCAGTATTTCTTTCTGACTCTACATCCAGAATTAAAACAGATTTCTGTATTATCTTAACGTTTTCAGCTGAAATCTCGGCTACTGCTTCCAAGTAACACTTTCCTGGATACATTTTTCCCTTTGCGTTTCTAGGGTTAGTTTGTGAGCCACAAAAATATCTGATGCTTAGTACACCAAAGATCAACATAGTGAAGGGACTGTCATTTTAAGGGCTTGGACAACAAAGCTTGTTAAATGAAGTAGATGTTCACTCCTGCCTGGTGAACCATTCATGGGTAGACAGAAATCAGAGCCTTCTTTCCATGGAGGGATTCTTATATAAGGTACTCCCAAAGGCAGAAAAAGTATTCCAAGAAATGGTTTTCTTTGTAGAGAGGTGCAGAACAAACCCAGTGACTCCAAAGAACTAGCTCTTAACCCTTTTGACTGTGAAATAAAAATCAATCACAGCAAGCTGGTCAAAGTTCCTTGCAGTCTGCTGAAGACAAAAGACTTGCATTCACTAGATTTGATTTCTACCAGAAACTGGATGAATGTAAGACGCCAGAGTGAATTTCTCCTTATCCTGTATTGACTGCCTTTGACAAGTCACTGCTGCGGTCAATTCATCGTAGGCAGGTATTTTCAAAGCAGCATTTCAACGTGAGAAAGTGTGTGAAGTTTTCAGGCTAGCAGGAAAAATTGCATGATCAGCTCTCTTCACATACTGTGTAGGATGTTTTTTTGTATCAGTAAATGTTTTCCTTCTCAAGAGTGCTTATTCATCTGGCTTTTTTGTGGGAGATAGATGTAAAAGTTTGATTCTGGTAACTTTTCTGGTTTGGAAATAATTCCAGCAAAATAGTTTCCGGTGTCTGAGATCTGTTCTGATAACTGAACCACATTCTGTCCCAGAAAGCAAAAAGAAGTCTCTGGAAATTCTCTCCAGACAGGGTTTGTCTTTGCAAAAATCTCCATCTTTCCCTTAGCGGTCTCAGTGGAGAAGCTGCAATTATCTTCTCACCTGTGCTCGTACTCTATCCTTTCTTATTCCCTCACACACACAATCTTTTTACGCTTCAAAGCATTTGCCTAGCTTATTACTTCAGCAGTTGGGCATTCACTGCCTGTTGTCACAGAATAAGCAGTTCAATCTGGTCCTTAACCCGAAAGTTCAAGGACTGGAAAACACTGCTTGTATAGTGGACTTGGATAGAGATAGATCAGAATGGAGGAGAGAGCTGGCCAGATGTTTCTGGGGAGTTTCTTTGTTTCTTTCGGCCTGGATTGAATCACCTTTTTTTGTTTTGTTTTGTTTTGTTTTTGTTTCCTTATTTCCATGTTCCAGCGGGGATGAGCAGAAAATATAATTGTGCCCTGCAGAGAAGTGAGTGGGTTGCAAGTGGCTGGAGGGAAATTGCTTACCATTGCCAAGAACAGAACAAAATATGGGGTTTGGGAATATTATCATCTGCAAGGCCAGAAGTCTAACAGTTCGCCAGCGCACCTCCTAAAAGCATTACAAATGGGTAAGTGTGAAGAGCATGGAAGGATGATAAATAACACTTTCAAATTATGTCAGTGGAAATCAGAAGATCTGGGACATACTGAAGAAGTTGCTTTTAGTCTTAGAATCTTTAAATATTGAGTTATACTCAGATACATAAATTTTAGAGTCCTTGATAATTATCTTGGTGCTACCAATTCTTGATAATTGTTATTTTCTAACTTATAATAGAATCATAGAATAACCCATGTTGGAAGGTACATCAAAAGATTATCTGGTCTAAGCTTTTGTGGGAAAGGCAGTCTAGATGAGATGCTTTAACACCCTGTCCAATCACACCTTAAAAAATCTTCAGCAATGGAGTCTCTACTACATCCCTGGGAAGGCTGTTCCAGTGAATGGCTGTTCTTACTGTAAAAAATTTATTTCTTACATCAAGGTGAAACCATTCCCAATGCACTCCCATGTCTTCTCTATGTGGCCTCTTGTGAAGAGAGAGCCTCTGTTCTCTTTGCAGCTATCCTTTGACTACTGGAATACTGTGATGAGGTCCCCCCCGAGCCTTGTCTTCTCCAGGGAGAGAAGACCCAACACCTTCAGTTTTTCCTCACAGGGCAGGTTCTCCAGCCCTTTGAACATCTTTGTCATCCTCCTTTGGACCCTCTCCAATCTGTCTGTCTGTCTTGAACTGTGGTGACCAGAAATGGGCACAATGCTCAAGGTGCAGCCTGAGAGATGCTGAGTAGAGTGGGATGATCACATCTTTACTGCTGCTTATAATGTCCCTGCAGATACAGCCCAGGATCCAATTTGCCTTTGTTGCTGCAGCAGTACACTGCTGACTCACATTCAGCTTGTTATGCACCAGAACCTCCAGGTGCCTTTTAGCAAGGCTGTTCCTCAGCCACATAAATCACTGGGTACTGTGTTTTTGGTTATTCTGCCCCAGGTGCAGGACTTTGCATTTTATTAAACTTCATACTGTTCTTAGTAGCCACTCTTTCAGCCTATTCAGTTCACTCTGTTAGATGGTACTCTGTTCAGACATGTTCACATCACCATCCAGTTTAGTGTCATCAGCAGGATCCTGCTGAGCTCTTTGTGCTCAGGAGAGATGAATTATAACAGAATCAAAACGCATTATTTCAAATTCTAAGAATTACTTGTTTTGATGTTCTTATGCTCAGAGATATTTGAAAATTTTAATATTTTATCATGCAAGTATTTGAACAAAAATATGACTACAGACGGATAGGTTAAATGGCTATCCTTAAGGATTTTGAAGGCCTAATGCAGCTCTTGGATTGGTTGCTTTCATCTTATATGATGTCTTAAAAGCCATTTCAGATTTTTGTGCCTTAGTTCTCCATCTGTAAAAAGGAGTGATGATGTTCAGCTTTCGCCTGTCTTTTCTAAGTAGCTTAATTACAAATCCAAATGGGCTGTGACTTTCATTACAGGCATTGCCGGAATTTAGGACCCTGAGCAGTACTAGGATTTCTAAAATCTATCACAGCATGACTAATAGTCTGGAGAATGTCTTTTGAAAAATGAATTTATTCAAACAATGTTATTTATACTTAGATCATTCTCGTTTTCAAACTTTTTTTGCTAAGGTTGCCTCTCACCAATTGCCTACTCACAAAGTAAGTAATAATACGTAAGCTGGGATGCAACAATATATTCTTGAAGAATTTGGAAACAGCACTTCAAACATAGTCAATCCCCTTATTGGAAACTGGCTGCTGCAAAAAGAAGTGAAAAAAAGTAAGACTTGGCAGGAATAGTTTGAATTCTGTCCTTGCTGAAGTCAAGGGCAGAATTCCCATTGATTTTTATAGAGTGAGGATTTTACACTTTGTGAATGACTTTGTAAAGTGAAAACAGAGCTGAGACTACGATTTTTGAAGGTATCTAAGGAGATTAGGTCCTTCTGGAGTGCCTTGAAAATCCCAGCCTAAATCAGTTTCATTGTTCCAGCAAATGACTCAACCACCCATATTTGATACTGGCTTTCTGTCTCTAGTAAATCAGATGGATTTGAACTGGTATTCTGAAGAGAAAAGACTCAGCCTCCATTTAGCCATCATTTGAGTCATCTAGACTTATAATATAGAGCATAATTGTTTCTATAATCCTTTTGTAATATCTGCAAATTAGTTATCCTGAAATTATGTATTTTAATTTATTTTCAAAACATTAAATATTAAAAGTGCTAGCACATGACCTCTAGATGTAATTAATATCAGAAATGATAAACCAGGCATATAATTAAATATCCTTTCCAAAAATAGAGTACTGAGGGAACCAGCCATTAACTAAGATTATATTACAAAAAGGGAAAACATTAGTACAGCCAGTTATCATTGTGAACAGCAGCACAACGAGGTTCCTTCCTATGCCTGTGAATATCTATTTATAGAATAATGACATGAGCTGGAATGGCCACGTGACATCTCTCCCAGTTTCTGAACTTGTGGATATCTATATCTGGAGAAAGAACACAGCAGGCAATATTTACATTCCCCCCTTTTTTTCAACTGAAATAGTATTGAAAAAAAAACAACCTCAGAGAACAAGAGTGCAGTTTTTATTTACTGCTTTGTTTGAAGGAGCATATTTTTAACTGATTCACCTGTTATCAAGCACTTTTTCTTCCACAAGAGAAATAGCTCTCTCTCATTAGAAGGCACTGAGAAAATACAGATTATGCCAGTATGATCTAGCACAAAACAATCAACCCTGTCAGGAACTTGAGTTTAATGCTGTCTAGTTTATATTCATAACTTTCAGAGAAGGTAGCTGTTGTTTTAATGCAATTTGGTTTAATAAGAATTGTATCATTAAATTCCCTCATTATTCTGACAAAGTAGGAAAATAACTAATGTGGTGGAGAAGAGGGACAGGTTATAGATCCTGTTTCTTGAATTCCATCCCCTTTCAACCATGCTGTGCAATATAGAGAAGGTGCTGGGGAGTGAAAAAAAAGAGACTGGACTATTTGCAGTTTGGGTAAAATGAAGGAGACTGAACCCTTTGAGAACAAGTATGAAAGCTAGCTTGATTTCAGCTTGACTACACCTGTGAAGTGGAGGGATAAGAAGACAGATACAGTGAGTAAAGAAGAATGACAGAAACTGTCAGATTTGACTAGTAAGCAAGGAAATACCCTATCCTATATTGTTTAGGGGAAAAAATACATGTATGCTCCAAACAAACTGAAGAAACCCCACTTCAGACTATCTGTCAGAAAAGGGCTGAGAGGAATTAATGTGATAAGAGTGAAGGGCAATCTGTATCTTTCATTTTCATCCTGAGTTACTCTGAGTTTCCTGGGATCAAACTGCTCTGCATGTTAGTGGAAGTGGTCTCTGAGAGGTCCACTTCTGAATAGAGATGCTGTTTGCTTTTCCCTATTGAGGAAAGGATGCATAATGTAATATATATTTGTATGGTGCCCATCTTTTCTGGCATTTGCTGTCTGTTTATTCTGTTGATAGGCTGACTTGTCTTCTGGGGATTTCTTTTTCTAGAAAGCAAGCTAATAAAATTCACAAATACATTTCTTCCTGGTCATTAGTTACCTCTCAGCATTTTAATCCTGGTCAGCTGAAAAGATGCTCTTTCTTTGTTAATTTTATTGACTTTTCAAATTAACATCTGAGTAAGCTATGACATAGTACTAGTATATCTCACCTGCTGTAGCATCAACACAATGACACCCATAACTTACACTACAGCAAATAATTCTTCAGCAAACCATCAGGATGCATGGGCCAAAATGTGCAAACCCACTCCATGAAGATCAGCAGCATTTATCACATTGTTCCTTTCATGACAAGTTTCTCTGGGATCATGAAAGCACTCTACCATCTTCCATCCCTCCCTTCTTTCCAAGATTTTGTGTTTTTCCAGACTTCACACTTCTGCTTTAGTTTCTTTCTTATCCCTATACTTTTGCAGATGTGTATTTTCTCCACACTAGAAGAGTCCACCACCAATGGTTTCACAGCTCCTTAAGGGCTAAACTTGCAAATCCACCACTCCTCACACATGTGCAGCATAACTGAAATGCAATTGCTTGCAATGTATGTATTCTGAACTGTCAAGTTTTTCAGCCTTTCTAAGTAGCAGAATGAGTACTGTTCTTTTCTGTTTACTGGAGATATACACTATTCCTTGTAATCATCATGGAACACTCACCTTTACTTACATGGACCTATTTATCTTACTTTTGCTTTAAATGTAAATGTCTTCATGTACCCAATATTTGTCTCCATTTGAATAAAAAATGAATGGGAATTCTATAATCTGTGTAAGTTTACACCTCTATAAGTGTAAGCTGTGCTTCCACTCAGGCTGGTGATGTGTCTTCCTCCTATATTGGCAGCTAGGCAATATAGATGTTTCTTTTTAAATTATAAAGGCTCAAAACCACACAGAAATCATGTTTGATTCTTTCTGCCAGTGGCTGATTTGCAGGCATGACATTCATATCTCCCAGACTTTGTAGAGCTGAAAAAGTTGATCCACTATTGTCCCAGAGGGACAAGTACTACTGATTTTTAAATATGCAATATTGACTGAAGTTTCCATATGTCCAGAAAATGACAGATTACTTTCCAGAGTGGTAAGATATTATATTACTACTAACATTGATGATCTACAGCAACGCCAAGGTTACAAATTTACTTTATACAGTTTAAAGTCCAGCAGCCTCCATACTTACTTTATATTTTTCAATGAAAGTCCTTTTGTCAATCACTTTTAGGAAATTATAGATCTGCTTGAAAGTGCATTCGCTTTATCACATAAAGCAAGAAAATAAACTTGGAAAATAGAGAAAATCTAATATTACAAGTCCACTATTTAGAAAAGATTTATTCTAACAATAAAGTTGGATTTTTCAAGGAAAGATTATAGCCCTGATCCAATCTTCTCTCATTTTCATGCTCAAATATGTTCTCATAGAAATAAATCTAAGCCAAAGTAATAGATTTGGTTTTTTTGCTTCAGCTGTGTACCACCTGTGAAGCTTGTGTAGCACTTCCTGGCAGACGTTATGATTTTGTTTTGGTTTTCTTTTTTTTCCTTTGACTTTTTTTTGTTTTAAAAATATTGCTTAGTCTCCTTTCTATTTCAACATTTCTGCAAGACTTCTGTACTTAAGAGAAATTTGGAATTGTAGAATACTTCTCTTATTTTGATCAAATTATGTAAACACATCTTATTGACACTCTTAATTAGAGAAAGATGACTTAAGTCTTGAATGAATGACAGATTTTATGAAATAATTAGTTCAGGGCCACTGTCCTAATCACAGAATCACAGAATGTTAGGGATTGGAAGGGACCTCAAAAGATCATCTAGTCCAATCCCCCTGCCAGAGCAGGAACACCTAGATGAGGTTGCACAGGAAGGCGTCCAGGCGGGTTTTGAATGTCTCCAGAGAAGGAGACTCCACAACCTCTCTGGGCAGCCTGTTCCAGTGCTCTGTCACCCTCACTGAGAAGAAGTTTCTTCTCAAATTTAAGTGGAACCTCCTGTGTTCCAGCTTGAGTCCATTACCTCTTGTCTTATCATTGTTTGTCACCGAGAAGAGCCTGGCTCCATCCTCGTGACACTCACCCTTTATATATTTATAAACATGAATGAGGTCTCCGCTCAGTCTCCTCTTCTCCAAACTAAAGAGACCCAGCTCCCTCAGCTGCTCCTCATAAGGGAGATGCTCCACTCCCTTGATCATCTTTGTAGCCCTAAAGCCTAATCTTCTAGGGTACATGAGCCCCAAAAGTCAAAGGCCATGAAAATAATACTTACTTGAAACTTTCTATTGCTCAATAACAAAAAAAATAAAGGCTTATCTTGGGAATGCTTCTCTTAAAATAGTAAGCAACTGCAGGCTGTCTTTAGAATATGTTAAACATGGCATTTTCATCTTCATAATTTCCGCTTGTTCCAGGAAATCTGTGAGTGTGAGATGCCAAAAAGACATTCCTTTTTTCTTTTCCTTCTAGTTAAATATTACAAAAATAAATTAATTGTACAGGAAATACATTATTAATCGTGTCTAGCTACTGTTGAACTGATTTTAAGAAGCTGTGGTCAAATATATTCTTGTTTCAGACAAAAGAATAAAAATGCACAATTCTTTATGTGGTTGCTTACAAACACTTACCCTCTGCAAATTTATCCTTGTCTGTTATGAATGATGTCTGAATTCTGGAAAACTTCCCTGCATCAACAGCACTCTTACATGCCAGCGATATGAAGATGATGCACCAGTCCAGTATGATGTCCTGCCCTTCATGCCTCAAGTTACATAATGCAGAATATGCTTATATGATCAGAATGTCCTTACACAAGTTTTAAACAATTTTAGATACTTTAAATCTTTGAAAATTTTGTATCAAGAAATTAATTAAGTCTGCTCCATGTCATGCTCCCAAAGACACAATGCAGGTAAGAATAAGAACTATTTTTGTGTTTCTGGAAAAACGTTAGCAGCAACTGACTTAAAACATATTTATTATCTTGTCTGACAATATTCTGCTTGGATTCATCAGGAATTCATTAGCAGTCTGGTAGTCTGGACTGTCTGAGGATCTGCATGACACACATATATGAGGTTGTAAAAGCTGGATTTCCTTCTCTGTAGCTGAGAAAAATGGGACAGGCTCCTCATCCTTCCTGCCTACAGCTAAACCTAATTTTGAGGGATTGTGCCACCTGAATATGCTTTAGGCATCACTGGTTTGTCTCCTTAGTCATCAGGTCTGTGGCACCTGTGCACTCTTACTGTGTTGTATAATGAATAGTAATTCAAATCCTGCAGATTTCTTCAGTAGTTTTTGCTCAGCTTTGGCAAGGCTGGCTGAAATATAACAGCTGAGTTCTTCCCCCCAACAAATTATCAAGATCTTACATTTCTTTCTGTTCCTATGCTAAGCAAACTTGAGACGTATTAATTTTTCAAACTCCCCCTCCCACCCCCTCCAAATAAATTCCCACATGAAGCACTCATCTCAGATTCTAATGATCTGGTTAGATTCATCTGGATCTAAGTTACAGACTGTAAAGCTAAAGAGTGGGAAGATGACACCTGCATTTACTTTTCTATCGCACATATTGTATTTGAACTAGTGACCTAAGGCTCTCTTTACAGTCACTTGGGGAAAGTAAGAAACTGGTCTCTTTTCAAAGTCTGATTTAAAGTGGGATGAACTGTGCTCCTGTTTTCATACTTGAATGGTGCCTATGTATACTTTTCCTTTCATCCATAGTCTGATAATTTCTTTTTACAGATGCAATACCTTTAGCTGTAGTACTTATAAAATATGGGGTCTGTATCTTATCAGCTTGACACTCACCTGAGAACTGTGAAACCTAGAATTACATTCCTGAATTAAGTCAGTTGGATTTGAAGTAGGGGCTCTCACCCACAGGTGAATGCTTTACGCTATGTCATCTTAAGCAGAAACTTCATCCCTGACCTAAGTTTCATTGACATGCGTATTTCTACAAAACCTTTTCTTTTTTTTAATTTCTTTTTAAATTTTTAATTGCATTTTTGACAGGATTGTATTCATGTATTTCTAATCAATTTGGCCATTGTTAACCCCCATCTATTGTTAACCCCCAGTCTTTATTTTAGAATAAAGCCTCTGCCCTCACAGCTGGTTTACAAATACTTTTACCTTTATATTACTTCCTGAAGATGTTATTTTTTGGTCTTATCACAAGTGATCTTCTCAAGTGATCATATAGTCATTGTATAAACAAGGTAGTCTGTGTACTGGTGAAACACCTGTGAACAAAACCAAGGCAAATCTCTGACTAGTTATTTCTATTTTATCTTTGCTACTTTAGAAGGGAAAAAATATCAGTATCTTCTCTTTGTGAATAAACATAAAGCAGACAACTAAGCCTTCAGAAAAACTTTCTTGCTTTCTGTCATGTGGTCCTGAGACATGGAATATATTTTAAGTGCAGAAAGTAATACAAGGTTGAAAGTAAGCAAATTTATTATTTTTAGAGAAGATAAGACAGAACAGCAAACAGTTTCTCCTATGTAACCTAGTTTCTAATTTTCTCTAGAGAACAGTGGGTACCAGAATAAAGATGTGATTTAGGCTATGGAAATTATGCTTAACTCTGTTTTGAGTGGTCCCAAAGAAAGATCTGCTGCTCATTTTTCTCTCTAAAATCACTGTACTGCAGAACCCTGGAGCCTTTATGTTCCAGGAGGAATAAAGGGATGACATCAGGAACGGTGCTGTACATCTCTAATTGCCACCTTGCTTTGTGTGTGGCAAGGGACTGCTTCTCATAGCCATACCTATTGCATTCCAAAGTACTGAAATACTTGGGAATTTGTAACGTCTCCTACAATATCCAACACAGCTTGTGGGAGCTGGTGAATAATATTTTCATACAAAGCTTATTAGCATTTTTTAAAAATTGTCATTAATAGTAATTCTGCCCACCCTAAAATTCTGCAGCTCCTGAGAAGTGGTAAGGAGCCAAGGGAAACCATTTCTGACCTATATCGTGAGCCTGGCAGTTGGAGGCTTGGGAATACAGTATGGACTTGTCAGCAAAGTCACAAGAGCTTGAAGAGCAAAGGAATTTATTTAAATTCTTTCCATTCATACAGTGAGATTTGCTTTAATTTGTTTAAAAAAATAATGTTATGTAGCTGATGTGTATGTTTCTACCTTTCCCTTCCTGCAGGTATCAGTCAGTGGAATGCCTCTACAAGGTGCACATTTAACTGAACCCTTCATTCAGCTCAGCTGGTTTCTTTCTTCTTTAGTCACACTCCCTAAGCTTTCCTCAGGTTAGCTACTACCAAATTATTTTGCTTTTGATGACAATTTGAGTTTGAATTTTAAGTGTCCTTCCACTCTCTGAAATTCTTTAGCATCACCTGAATGGCTTGTTCGCCCTCTTCTCTTCCTGGCATCTGGAAGGAAATGTACTGTTTTTCATTTGCCACCCTGGAGCCACTTTCTTTCTGCCTCAGGTAGCATGGGAGTCAGCGAATACAAAAACTGGACACTCTGTAAGTCTCTTCTGTCAGTCATTCTCACTGTCTTCTTTTTCTATGCCCATGATTTCTGTATTTGGACTTTTCTCCTTCTTGTGGTGGGTTGACCCCAGCTAGCAACTAAGTACCCACCAGCATCTCACTCACTCTCCCTGCAGTGGGATAGGAAGAGCATCAGAATATCAGAAATGGAAACCTCATGAATCAGAAAAAAATTACAGTTTAATAAGTGAAAAAACCCTACCTACACAAGCAAACCAAAATAACAAATTGATTCACAGAGGTGGGCAAGTTCCAGCCACTTCCAGCAAAGGAGGACCTCAGCATGCCTTACAGTTACTGAGGAAGACAAACTCCATAACTTGAATGAACCTTTCCTGCCTCCACCTCCTTCTCCTTTCCTTGAGCTTTTGTTGCCGACCACAAAGTCAAATGGTATGAGATATCCTTTTGGTCAGCTAGGATCAGCTGTGTACCCTACTAATCTCTTGTGCACCCTGAGTCTACTTGCTGGAGGGGTCAGAGTGGGAGAAAAAGAAAGTCTTGAAGCTGTGTAAGCGCTGTTCAGCAACAGCCAAACCTCTGGTGAGTTATCAACACCATTTTAATCACAAATCTACCATAAAAGCTGTTATGAAGAAAATTAACTCCATACCAGCCAGACCCAGTACACTTCCTCACAGGTGGACATGAATTCCAATGAAAATTCTCCTTTTCAGTCATCTGTATACCATTTTTATTGAATAGACTTGACTGCTGAGATTTCTTCTCCTCTTCTGTGAGGATAATAACTTTTACTCACTCATTGTCTATACTGAGTTACCACTGCTGCTACTGAAATGTGTAGTCTTTATTTGAGGGCTTAGTTTATCTAGAACTGGGATCATTGGGGAAATAGATTATTTCCTAGCACATTTCAGTGGAGTTGTATTTTGGAATATTTTAAGGCATTAGATCAGCACAGCATTTAGCATTCTCTGCAAGTGTATCCATTTAGTTTAGAAAGTAGCAGCCATACACATTTTAGTAAGAAAGGTAAAACAGTATGTATTCACAAGCATGTGCTTTCAGCAGCTGAATATAATTTCTGAGTATCAAGGTGAGACTGACTGCTGACAGACTTCTGGTCCAAGTACAAAGAGCTTATGAAGAGACCACAATAAAATTTTGAAAGCTGATGGAGTTTTCTTCTATCTTTGTTTACTGGTTAAAATACATCTAGTACAAACTGCCTTCATAAATCATCCCTGCTACGTTATGCTATAGCACTCTGTTAAGCAAGTGTTTTAAGTTGTAATTAAACATCTTTGCTAAATCAAAGCCACTGTCGGTAAGCATCTACTCTTATGAGTTACTGTTACAGTACATCACAGTTGCTTGAACAATAGCTTATTGCTTCCCAGTTACTATTATGCAGTTATCCCGGTCCATTCAAATCTGAGTTATCAGTAGCTATACTGATTATTGGGTGAAGAATAGCTATAGATTAGTGCACTTTTTCAAATCACAACATGTGCTTTAATTGCACTGCTGATATTAGTTGGACAGTTTGTGTCAGGATCAAGGGGAGCTAAAGTTTGCTATGCTTCTGATAACCCTTTGTCTCTATAAATAGTCTGTAAAGTTGTCCTCTTTTCCTGCCCATAAATTGGGCACAAGACAGTAGTAAAGAGAAAAATGTGAATGAATGATGGACAATGGAGAGTTTGCCTGTACCATGCTAATGTTTAGTACCGCAAGAGCAGAACTCTGGTCTATCATTCTGTGTTTGATGATTTTAGTGCTTTTACCAAATTTGGTTTATTCTTTATCAGTGGAGCTCTGTAGAAGGTTTAGTTAGAAAAGACAGGCTAAAAACTTTCAGGTTCTGCTTAAGGAGCTCTAGGAACATGGTTACTAAAAGGGTTACTTCAGTTAGAGATTTTAAAAGAGACCAGTTAATTAGACAAGTACAGCAAACTCACTGATGTTGTTCCAGCAACAGTTCACTTCACCTGACAACCAATAAATACCAGGTTAAATAACTGAATAGTTGAGTAAACATCCCAAGATCATGAGACAGGCCTATATCATACCTCATTTATGGTATAGGTATGTTGAAGCTAGTGTAATTTCTATGTTGGAAATCGGCAAGTTAGATAGCACCTTCTTTGGCATTTACCACATCATAGTTATTCTCAATTCCCTCATTTAAATAAATACAGTTTGAAAGTTTGATTTGCCTATAAGTGGCTTAACTCTTTTGTCAATTGTGATATTCGTTAGTGTCATAGCAAAAATGACTGAAACACTTTTTCCTTATTATTGCCATACTCCACACATAGCTTAACTTTTAAAGTGAAAACCCAACAGATTGCACCATGGGAAAATTCTGTTTGACAATAACCAGGGCAAAACTTCTGGACTTTCTCAGCTGTCATACATCAACATAGTTACACTAATATAATAGAATAATGCTTATGAACCTCCTGCTGCGGATTTGTCTGACCACTAGTTTATAATCAATGAACTGTTGTGAGAGAAGACAACTAAATGGTTCAGGAGACTTATAATGGGTAATGGAGCCTTTGATATTGCTTTAAATATGGCCTCTTTCTGCTGTGACTAGATCTAATTGAACAGTAGGAATGAACTGTTGAGCTTGTGCTGCGGTTCTCATCAGAAAGCTTTCAGTTTCCTTACTCTCAAAATACAAAGAAAGGACTGAATAGTCTTAGACACTTCCCTGTTTCTGTTACACATTCCAACAAAGCTAACAAAGCACCTGGGATCAGCAACAGAAGAGGCAGCAGTTGTACTGTTCATGTTTTGTTGTTAAAAAGCAGGTTCTACTCTATTCCTTTATCACTAGCACTCATTTAAAAAGTTACAGGAGGAAGCACCCTGCTCCATGTCAGTATCCCTTGCTTTTACCCCTGCTGTTTTAACCCAGAACTTGGAACAGTCAAACAACAGCCAAACTTGGAGCATTTGTTTTCAACTTATTTTTATTCTTGTAAGTTGCTACTTCAGTTTATGTCAGACCTGAAGGAAGGTTTGTATGCTTTGAAGTCTACCTGTTTTGCAGCAACATAATCTGGCATAGTGAAAAAAGTACTAGCTCTCCCACAGTAATAGATGCTGAAGTCTGACCTATTGCATATCACGGGTCATTAAATTCCCTCAGATACCCTGTAGCTGAGCACAATAACCTGTTTTTCAGCTGAAGCCCACTGTGTTTGGCTAAAGCATATCTTCCTGAAAGGTATCTGATGTTGTTCTTGAGATAGTAGGAGCTCATAAATCTATTGATTCATTTGGAGCTTGTTCCAGTGCTTTGCTTTCTTGTACTGAAGAAATGGTGTGCTTTATTTCTCATTTAATTTGCTTGACTTCAGTTTTCAGCTCCCAGTTTTTGTTATGCCTCTGTCAGATTAGAGAGTCCTTGTATTTTCTCTCTGTGAAGGTACTTACATGCTGTAATCAAATCACCTCTCAATCTTTTTGATAAACTACACAGATTGAGCTCTTTAAGTCACTTATGGCAAGGGTCAAGAGTGCTGCTGCTAGCTCAAGTATTTGAACCCGTTGTGGTCAAAGATTACTAATTAACATCACTAGAAATGGACAATCCTTTGTGACTGAGTGAGCCTCACAAACAACTCTCAGCTGATGAGTTTAATAATACAAACTGAAATACCTGTAAGCCAGTTATCTAAAATTATGTATATACTCATGAAGGCAGCAGATGCCACTTCTTCATTTTAAAGTGGGCTGGATAAGGGAAGGATATTTAGTGAAAAGAATGAGAATTAGCAGCTCTACAATATCATTATTCCTTTTTTTTATTTAAATGCTTGCTTCTGTCCTTTTCTCCTTAATTTTTTAATGCTACTTTCTGATAAGACCAAACTGATGGCATAATTACTAAGTATAAATTGTAGGTATCAAGCACCTTCTTGAAATCACCTCCTCTCAGTTTCCTTGCAAGCTAGACTAACTGTGAATATATTTAAGATTGACAGATTGATCAGCTTTTCTTGTTTCTGCAACTCTGCAAAAAAGTTTGGTGGCAAAACATCCAAGGCCGTATGTATACAAGAATAAATATACTAGTTTCACTGCTTCAATAGCAATGTGCTGTGTCTGATTTTATTTCTACGGTAATTAGCAAACTACCCTTAAGGTATCATTCATCATGAGCAAATCCTAGAGGAATTTATTTCTATTTGTGGTCCAAAAGCAAGACTGAATTATTATTCCCCTCAATTTTGGCTTTTTGACTACCTTAAAGCAGACACTAACCCACCTATGGTCAATCTGGCAATGCCTTTATGATTAGTGTCTTGTGGAAATACAGTCAGTTTTGAACCTGTGTATGCTGCTCAGTTCTTTCCTCTGTGTTGAATATATTCATGTAGAGTCTGTGATATGGGAACAACCATTCACACCAAGGCTTATTCATTCCCTCATTCTAATCACTTGGGTTCACAGGGCCCGAACATGTAATGTTACTAGACTCCTATCTGGAAGATTTCTCTTTTCACTATAGTCCATTGTTGTCACCTGTCAGAACTGACCTCTTCATTGTCAGTGTTGTCAAACCTGACAGCACCTGAAGCAGGGGAAGAAGCGGACAGGGCAGAATTTGAATGAAATACCTTCACATTCACTTTTAGCAATGTCAGTTCCTCATCACACTTGGTATTTCAGGCTTGTTTGTGACAAGGTAACCACTAATATTGGAAATGCATTCAATGCAGAAACTTTCAAATGACTGGACCTCTTCAGTGTAGTTCCACCTAGTGCAGGATGTGATCTGTTTTGGTACACTCCACACACCTTTACTGTGCTTGCATGTGTGGCAATGGCATGAAGCAAAATGCTGGGCAGGATTACAGTATCAAACTGTGGTGATGCTGTTAGCTTGCGTTTTGGCTGATTGCCCCACAGGGGGGTAGTAGGAGGATGAAAACACTTTTTGGTTTATTGCTAAGATAAAATTCAAACCAAAATTAGGGTCAATAATGAGCTTTAGATTGTAGTGACTAATGATAGAGAACAATTTTTTTCACTCGAATGAAATGTTTGGAGAAGATGTAAATATCATGCTATTTTTATCATCTATGTTAAAAGAGCTAGAGACTGACCTGTGTGTAACTTTGGGTGTCTGTGCTGAGACATCTTCTTACCCTCTAAGTTAGAGAGCAGGATGCGGGCTGAAGACACAGGATTTGTCTGGACCTGGCAGTGGTATGGTGCTGGGAAGGTGCTGTTTCCTATGGGCAAAGCCTCTCCCAACTGGCCAGATCTGCATCCATCCCTCTCTCAGGCAGGCAATCAGACATATGGTAGCATATTTGTTGTACACTTTCTATAAGTCAGCCAGATCAACCTACTAAGTGCTTGCTACTTTCTACAGTTTTATTTTTGGTATCTTGATTAAAGTCTCAGCTAATGGAACCCTGTGATTAAATAACCAACTTTATTCTTCTCATTTTTCTTCTATTTTTTCAAGTATACAAGTATAACATTGTGACTGCATCATCAATAAACTGTTTCTGCTTTTCAATTCAGTCTGCAGAGAAGTATGAGTATGTTGAGCAGAGTGTACCCTAAAGATACAAAAGTCACATAGAAATATAAAAGAAATACAATATATTATAATTAAAAAAATATTTCCATGACTATTTGAAATATCATTATTCTTTTGTAAATGGTTCTATGATTTCTGAACATTTGGGATTGCCTTAGTTGATGCTATAATAATTTCCATTTGAACCAAATGCCTGGTCTTTCATGAAGCATGACACTTGTTGTTTCCTTTCTTTGTTACAGTCTTTTGAATCTCCCCAGTGTTTCTCTAATAGTGTGCGGAATACTTTCAGGGCTAAATCATTCAGTGAGAGACTAAAGCAATTAATTTTTTTCCTCCAAAAATCTATTAAGTATGCTTTCTTGACATTTTAAGATTTCTTCTTTTGTGTATCATGTTGATATTCTGCATGTAGTTTGGAATAGTCTTGGGAGTCTTTATGTTTTCCAATCACTATTGAAATTGATGATGTTATGTTTTCTCTTCCTAATCTAGGCTTTGGTGTATGTGTACATACACTAAGAATAGTACTGAGACATAAGATACATGTTTATTTTTTCACTGAAGAAAAATATTCCCTGACTGTCAAGAAACCAGGGAAGGGTATTTGGCCAGAAAAAAACCAAAAACCAAAACCCACAAAAAACCAAACCAAACCAAACCAAAACACAAAACAAAACAAAACACAAAAAAAACCACACAAAAAATGAAGAGATCTCAATGAGAAATCGTTTCACTTTATTCCAGAAAGTATGATACTAAATTTACTGACGGAGAAGAATGAAGTTTTTACTTGCATACTTGGAAATGGGTGAGGGAGCAGGTTAACAGAACCAATTAGGAGGATCATGTCTATCTTCTTTCATGTCTGTTTGGAGGGTACTAGTTCAAAAAGACATAGCATTTGATCTGAAGAAGTGGTTTTCTCAGGCACACAGATAAATAGTTCTTGACATGAATGATTTAGCAGGACACAATGCAGCGATGAGCCCCCCAGAGGAAAGAAGTACATTTCATGTTTTCCTTCAATTTTAGGGTAAGAAGAATGATGAAGCTGAGCAAGTAGCCAGTAATGGCTTCTAATGAGAAGATGGCGTATATAAGGGGATGAAAATCAAAGGACTGTGAGCAGCGGAGGGAGGAAAAGCCTAGAAGTGCTGTGGTGAAAAGCAAATTTAAAGAAGACACTCAGCTGTGTCAGAGACAGAAGGTGAAAAATTGAGAGTTGAGCAAAAATCTCAGACTTTGAGTTGAAGCATCTACCAACAAATTCTGGTCTCTTCACACACAGTGAGAGTGTCTCAAACAAAAGGTGGGATCTACAGTATTTAATAATTCCAGAGGATTCTGAGCCAAAAAGGGTTAACAGTGCCAAGGCAGAGAAGTTCAGTTAACAATCTCTTCTGGCTTTCCCAAAATACTGATGCTGGAACACAATTTTCGTTATCCTATCTTGCATTTGTTGTCAGTTTTCACCAGATTTATACCTTCTATCAAATGTTGGCCCCTGTTAAAGCTCTGTCTTGCTTAATATCTGGATTAATAACATCTGCTTCCCTCACCTAGCCTGGATGCTAGGCATCAAAAGGGTTTGTGGGTTGCAAATGAGAATTTAAGAGTTTAAGGATCTTCACATTTTGTCGCCATGATATCACTGAGACGCATTTGAGTTTTATTTAAATTGCACAGAATATTTATGATTTTACTCACTGTTTTCCAGGACTAAGCATGAGATTGTTCACAGCAAGAAACTCCACATGTTGCAATACAGACATCTTTCTTACAGACTGATGACAGCCAGATCTCTGACTTTTGCTTACTGAGCCACTTTGTGCTTTTGTAATCTTCTAGCCATGAGGCTGCATCTTTGTTATTTGTTAGGCATATGATCTGGGATGTGGTGGGCAGGCTGTGTCTTATTCTCTCCCAGACCGATGCAGGAGAATGAATGAGGATGGTGAAACCTAAACTGATGATAAAAGGAGCTTCCACAGGTGCCTTGCCAAATGGGTCCACAACCACTGAAGGGATCTGCTTTCGGAAGGAAGCAAGCTGCCCTCTATTGGCCAGAAGATGAAGTTTGACCCTTTTCCTTTGTTACAGTAGACAAGGAATTAAATGTTTTAATCTCACATTGTCTCTTGGTCAGAAAAAGCAGATATGTGCCTTTTTACAGGCTGCTACATTGAGAAGTATAAAATTTGGCAAAAGACAAATAAAAATGAAGATGCCACTTTCACATTGTTTATAATATTTATCTAGCTTTTCAGCCTTGTTGCAAAAGCAATAAAGAGACACTAGAATTTATATTTTCACTTAGGAGGATTTTCTGTTGCATACACTTCTGTATTAATTTTATCGCTGTGGATAGGAATCCAAGATCATGAGCAAAACTTAATGAATACTGTGCTGGGCCAGTAAATGTATACAAGTGTATGAGCTCTGCTGGTAGTGATTACATACAGTATGAGGGTAAACCTAAGCACAAAGTAAATCTGGGGACATCAGGAACTGGGACCTTTTCATGCTTTGAACTGTATTTCAGTAATTTACTGTACTTGTTGTTTCAGATCGCCTCCATGTGAGCAGAACTTCCTGCAGACTTTAGGTGACAGCATTAGGTGACATCTCCCCACTGAACACTGCAGCAGCTTGTGCTTCTAGAATTGTGTGAAATCTACACATTTACTGATCTTTGTAGAGGTAGCTGCATTTTACAGGAGTTTACAGAGCTTTGCTAAGCAAGCAGAAGTACTAGACTCAGGTGGTTTTGTGTGCGATGTGTTCTAAGTTCAGTAAACATTACTGTTTGATTCACCTTTATGCTCCTATAACACACACACTCTTTTCTTCGAATCTTGATGTGTTATAATGGTGGAAAAGCCAGGCACTGAAGTGAGTAAATAAATGAGTCACATTATCATGTCCAAACTCATAATGAACCTACATTATCTCATTATGCCCCATATTTGTCTCATGATTTGAGGTAATATTTAGCAGTGGAAAAAGGTCAGTTTGACTATGTTTCTATCTGTACCTGCCTATACTTTTTCTGGATGACACACAGTAACCAACCATCCTGGAGTGGCCAAGAGAGTTTTGGGTTTAAATTACTGCTCTGTCAGTTTGTGAAATGTCTTTAGTACTCCAAAGAGATGAAGCATGCCCCTTGCAGATCCCTGAACAAAGGAAAAATGCTCCAGCTGCTTTGTTTTTGCCTAATATGATCATCTTGCCTTGATACTTATGCTTGCCTGTCAATAACTGTCTGGGATGCTTTTTTGGTTGCTAAATTTCTGTGGTTTGTGTTGTGTTTATTTATTTATTTATTTATTTATTTATTTATTTGATTTGGTGTTAGAGTGAGAGTTTTTCTTACTCCTAAAATCTTCTTGCAAACTGATATTGCTGAGCAAAGTGTGGTGAGGAGGCTGGGAAAGATACAGAAGAATTATAATTAGAGGCGGGCTCAGGGTTTATTGACAAATTCTGTGTTTCAAGTGTATATAACATGCAGTTCTCACTAAAATGTTGTCTTGTGCACCTAAATTACTTGCAAGTATTGCACAGTTGGAAGTAGTTGTTGCTATAGAAGCACTGGAGCTACTGACAGTGCTGGCAGCAGGAACTGCAGCAACAGCAGAAGGTACATGATTATCTTATGGGTTTGGGAATGAGAGTTTGCATTTTATATCCTATTGCTTCTCATTGCATTGGGAAAAATGGCTTATAAAAGAAAAGAAGAAAAGAAAAGAGAAAAAAGGCAAGACAATAAAAGTCTTGTTTATTTTTATTTAATATTTATAAATTTACAAGTTTGGTTAGAACTCATCTCAGGTGCATCATATTAGCTGAATTTGCAAAATGAGGACAGGGTGACCTTCATAAAGGTTTGGGTTTTCTCAAAATTGTTTACAAATAGCTGCCAAATAGTTCTGAGAAAAATGAAAGTCAAACAGTTCCAACAGGAACTGTAAGAGGCAGTAGCTGTGGTGGGGCTGTGGGGCTAAAAGGGAAGAAAGAAGCCTTACAACAGGAAGAACTGCCTTCAGTTGTAAAGGACATTGATGGATCTGTGTATAGAAAAGAACCTTCATAGATTGTAGTTTGTAGTTCTATGCCATGACTGCATCAAAAATGAAGTCTCTTATGTGGGAGAAGTCAGTGATCAACAGCTTTAAATGCTCCTTGTCAAGAAAGGTATACTTGCATGTCAGCAGGGATGGGTGAGAGTAGTATTCTACAGGAGCAGGTGAAATCCTGTGTTTCCAGACTTCAAGAAGCAGTCCCAGGAAGCCACTCTTTGCTCTCTCACCACAGGTGAAGCAGAAAGATCCTCTCCTTCTCCAAAATTTTGTTATGCCCTTTAGTCCCTGGCTATTTGTGACTCCTCTTCTGCACTGCTGCATCCAGCCAACCGTTTCTCCACTCCACCTTCCTGGCCCGTCTCTTCAGGGCAGAGATCCCTGTGTGGCACTGCTCTCACTTATTTTCTTTCCATGGGATGTGATCAAGAGAGGACAGTGGGAAGGTCTCTGCTATCCAGTTCGGAAGGACTTTTCATTCCTTCTTTCCTGCATAGCCAGGGAGGAGCCTCAGCCTGAAAGCAGACTGTGTGCATGCCCAGTTTTAGAGCACTGCACACAGCAGGAGAAAGCAATGAGCATTTAGTGGGAGTACTGAGGAATTCACACTTCCACAGATTAGAGCCTGTTTCTAATTTCTGATTTAACAATAATGTTTGAGAGGATCCAAAATGCTGTGCATTTGCTCTTCATTAGATTCAAACAGTGAAGCATTAGTGTCAGTCAGAATGTCATGCTTTTTTTTTAGTAACCATAATGTGAGAATGGAGATACTGTGAGTACCAAGTCTGAATAAAAGCCCATTCAAAACAACAGCCTCAGTGTAAGCTCAGGATAAGCAGATAGTGATAATTCTGTTGTGTGTTCTCCTAGCCTCAAGCCATCTGTGGCCCAGGAAATTTTTAAGCAAGAGGTGATATCTTTGTATTTAGTAGCCCCAGACTGAGTACTCTTCCATGTTGTTGTTCAGATGATTTCCAAACCCATGAAAACATTTGAATCCACAAGGCTGAGAGCAGGTCCAAGGCTTCAGTTTGTACTATGGGACTAAATGGTGCCTCCTGTTTGTCTGAGCCTGCTAGTTTTTGTGGCAGAAGACAAAAATATTATGATGCAAGTCATGTTTGTGGTGAACTCTATAGCAAAGAGTAAGCAAAAGATGATGATCTGAGGCTTTTGTGCAGTGGAAGAGGATTCGATACTCGTTTGTATCTTAACTCTGTATATACTGTATATATCTGGACTGTATATATCAGAACTGTGTTGGACTTTGCCATTACATCCTTGAAGGTGACTCCAAATAAATTGAACCCATCTTTCAAACACCTTAATCTTGCATCCTGACAAATACTACCATACATAGTTGTGTATACATAAGATGGGAACTCAAGACTACCAAAGTTTACCAAACCCTTTTCCATCCATAAAATCCTAAATAAGTTTAGTACAGAAAAATGGCTTAAGGGATCTTAGTTTCATTCTGTGAGTGGCTTGCAAGGGTTAAAGGACAGCATTCTACCTTTTGAAAATACTTTTCATTAGAGGAAAAGATACCCAAGATGAATTTGCCCTCCCTTCCCCCTACCCCCCATTTCAAACTGCCTAAACAAGGATTCATTATTGTTAATGGGATTTTCTTCTTCTTTAGTATCACTAAATAAACTCTACTTGGATAGCACAACAACAACAAAAAATGGAGCCAGAAGGGACAATCCTGTTCTAGTGGAGGATATCACTAATGTAAATAGTTTGCTTGAAAACATTATATATCTTTTTCAACTGTTAGAAACACTGTAAGCATTTCAGATATTATCCCATGCAGTTAACAAAAATGCCTAGGAAAAGAATGAATTTGTTTAAAAAAGACATTTGCTAAAGCAGAGGAAAAAAGCCCTATACATAATAATAAAAATGAAGCTTCTAAGCGAATAGTACACAGCTCATTAGAAAGAATAAACTCCCAGGGTCCCTGAAGGTAAAATACAATAGAATGTAGCCTATTTAAAACTCCATTCAATGAATATGACTTTTGCATACTAAAGCAAATCATATTTAATAACACAATGGATTATTTTAAATGACTCATTTTTTACTATTTAATATTCTTATTATATAAGCTGCGTTTTCCACTGAACTGTCTTTAAGAAAACATATTTTTGTAAATGTAGTTTACTAAAGAGTGCATTTAAAAATCAATCATCAAGCATTAGTGAGACTTCTCTATTGTTTATTGAACATATAAGTATTTGATGATGTATTTAAGTTATAAAGTCTCGCTGTAGTATGCAGTAGTTATTTTACAGCTGCCATGTTAAAGACAAGTATTTCAAAGTTATGTATGGAAGTCATTGGCAAACATCATGTTATGTGGAAAAATAGTGACATACCAATATGCCAGCACTTAACTGAATTTCTATGATCTTACAAGGTATTGTCTATTTAACATTTATCCTGGACCATTTTCTTCAGCTTTGCTTCCAAGTCATCAATATTTTCAGAGGACTTAGAAGAGGAGATGACTCAAAGTCAAAGAACAATATTTTCATTTTCAAATCAAGTAAAGTAGTAGATGAATTTTGTAGTTGGCCTAGAGCATGGAAGGAAGAGTCTTTTCATGTCCATCATAACATCCATAAAAGGATGACCCTTCCTGAAAGTGAAGTGTTTGGTTAATCTGCAGTTTGCCACCAATTCAGAATTCCTATTCCTATAGCATTGTTGACAATATCACAGCAAAGCAGCCAAGGCTTTTCTTTAATGCTGCCAGCCAGAAATGATTAAAAGTTTTTAATGACACAGCCCCCACTGACAGGTGAGTGAGCAGCGCAAGGTAAGAGAATAAGGCAGAGGCCCTCTGTTTGAAAAGTCTCCTCCTGCTGATGTGCAGTAGCCAATGCTGACTGTGCCAGATGAGGTGTGTATTTGTTGCTCATTTGATTTGCAATTCAGACTAGTTTACATGGTACATGCCCTGAGTGTGGGCTTGTGGCACTTCTGAGGAGACTTGTTCTGTGTAACCGAGAACTGTGTGCTGCATGGCCAAACTTCAAGGTCAGTTCTGCTGTTCTGCTTAAAGACAGATGATGTTGCAACTACATTTGGCTATCAACATAGGAGACCATTCTCAGTCAACCAGAAGGTGAGATGCATAGGAATAGTAGACTTAATTTCGGAATTTTTAATGGCATTTACATTCTTGTATTTTCATCTCATCTGACTTCGTTTGTTTCTGAACATTTCAGACTTACACAAAGAGGCTTTGGATCAAAAAACACAGATTTTGAGATGTAGCTTGGATAACAATGGGATACAGCTCTAATTCAATGAGAAGACACACCCTTTATTAACTGTGTTGGTAGTCTAGGAATCTTACTGAGTGCCCAGATGTGCTGACTGGGTAGAAGTGTTATTCAATAATTCTGACAAATTTTCCCTGGTAAGAAAGCTGTGACCTTTCCCTTTTAACATTATTGAAGTCTAAGTCATTTGCAGGTTGAATTATTTTAAAAATCTCTAGACTGTGTTAAGACCTTAAAGAAAGTATAATTTTCATCTAGCCTAGGAGGAGCTGTATACTTCAGCAATGGTTACAGATGGTGTTGGTGTATGATGTGTCAGTGAATGGAGAATTTTCAGTTAACCAATTCTTAGGTAGTATTAAAGATCTTTTCAAATACCTATCTTATTTAGTTACAGCTACCTCAAACACCTTTTCTTTCTTTCTACTGTAAAACATAGCCATCTTGAGATGAAAATGAAGGACAATTGTGCCTAATGGTGGGTGCTTGGCTTTCCTATGTTCTTCCCTTGGTTTTGGCTTATCAGAACTCATGGACAGTGATTTCCATATTTTCTGTCCTAGTCTAATTTATATGCTACTATGGGTAAGACGTATGAGTAGATAGTATGAAACAAGAATGAACTATGAGAAGTGGTTTTAAATCTGGAGAAAGTTACAGTTTGAACGCGTATGCTTTACTTGCATTACCATGCATATAGTATATTAAAATACAAACTGCATTTTAATGGACAATAAGCTTTCATACTGTATACATACCTAGAACTCAATAGTGGATGTTTGAAAGGCTTTGAATTAGATGCAATTCCTTGAAAATAACTTTTTTTTTTCCTGTAACAATGGTGAGCTGGCTGAACTCAATGACTATGGTGTCCCATTTCTTTGCAGAAAAGTCACATATTTTATGTTCTTCACTGCTCCTCCCCACCAACAAACCAAAGATTATGTTTGTTTGAACAGTGTTTTGAACATTGTTTCAGGTAGCAGCACATTGTCTGTTCCCACTTAGAGCTTGGATATTTCTTCTCGTGATACCAGAAACAGTGCCCATCTCTGATAATAATAAGGTTTGGAAGAAAATGCCTTTCTGCTAGGCATTGGACTAAGTCCCACTTAATTTCACATGTCACACTTACCATCATATTGTTGAATACTACCTAGACACTAGTACAGCCTACCCACTGGGGATGTAAAACTAGTACACAACATTTTATCTGTTCTTGGAAAAGTGTTGAGGGTTCCAAGTATTTTAAAGTTTTCATTCTTAATAGCTTTAACTGAAGCAGGATTGTAGGAATACTAAATTTTTTAAAGCAATCTATTTCAGGAGAATGAGGGAATAGTGGAGATCTGTTTTACTGTTATTTTTATATTACCAAAATTTAACTTAGAATAAGAGAGAGAATATTCCTCTCAGTTAATTATGGGAACAGTGGAAATATTCGAACATAGACAAAGGTTGAAATAATGTCTTAAAGAGGGTGAGAGAAAGAAATACTATGGAAATTATGTGTTTTCATTTACACTTATTGTTTGGAACTAACAATTATATACTAAACGCACTCCTAGGTAATTACTATCCTTATTCGGCAAGCTAGTGGCTATGCAATATGTGTAATTTATCATCATTCATCACTCATATCTTTAATAGCCCAAATCTCTAGTCACCGTCAAAGAGCTGCTATTTGGGCTGTTCTTTTATCTGTTTTTTTAAGTCACTGTATTTTACTGGAAAATAAATGTGAGTTCTTTTCCCAAGAGCAGTCTGAGTGAGTTATGGCTAAAACTCAACTAAAATTCATGGCCATTTATTACAATCTCTTCTAAATTATATGTTTTACACTGGATGTTCTCAGTTCATTCCCCTCTCCAAAGAGTAGTCACATGCCACTGTAAGATGATGTGTCTGGCTGAGTTGATGGGAGGGGGGGGTGTGTTCAAATGTAAAATTATGTGGCTTTTGCATGTAAAACATTATCTGCAGTTTCTTTACAGGAGAGTCTCTATGTTGCGTGCATGTCCATGCCACGTGACTGAACTAGCAGACTGCTAGCAGAGCTATGAGACATCAGGCTAGTCTCAGTGCTATGGGCAGGACAGCAGCATAAATACTCCGCACTGGTACTCTGTTCAAGTTAATAAACCTGATGTGGGATCAGAGGTTCTGTGTAACTCATTTGTGACTCCCTGTGTGTGACTAATGCAGCCATTATTTTCATACCACATTGCATACTACTGAACTTCTACCATATACACGTGGACACCTCTAACTGGCATATGTATATATTCAGAGACTTACACAGACTGGACAGAGAGGGGGAGGGTAGAGCTGTTGAAGGTGTCTGCTCCATTTCGGTACATCAGGTCACAGTGTGGATTTTAGGAACTGGATATGTTGAGGTGAGTAGAAACCTGCACAGCATGTGGGTTTGCCACTGATTTCACTGTGTACTTGGGCTAAAAGAGCTTGAGTTGATGAGCTGTAGTCAGCTCCCTGGAGCTGCCAGTCCCTGCTAGAGATTGTGTATAAAAGGGATATGAGACTAGTATGTTTAGTAAATATTTAATTAACTGAAATGTTATTAGAGTGCAATGAGTAACTGCAACTTAACTTTTAGCTTCCACTGCTGTCACTCCCTCTGCAGTGTGGGAGATGTAAATTGGGATAAGGAGTTTTGTCAGCGAGACTAGCTTTGACTTTTAAATATATTGTCTAACACCCTAAGGGAAGCCTATAAAAACTTGAGCTTGAAATCATTACACTGTTTTGTCATGCCCAAATGACAATAACAACGATGAAACCTTTTCTGTAAAAAGCCTCTACATAGGCTAACTCAATTTGCAATTATTTAAATACTGAAACAAATTCCTCCTATTTCCATCTTGCATTTAAACAAAATGACAGCATATTGGCACCATCACTGCTTCATCTTACTATAAATCAGCAGAAATGAACAATCTGTCAAGTTCCTTATCTGTGCTCTTTTTAGTCTTGTACAGTATGTGCTTCTCCAGAAGAAAAAAAATCATAAATACTTCTGTGCTCCTTCCCTGTTTGCCTGTTTTTAGTGCTCTTGTTATAGCTAAAGGTCTAGAAACCTGGAAAGACTTCATGGGTAGACAAGTGGTCTTACTGGTGAAAAAAACCCAGGAAAGGTAAAGAAATAATGGCAAAGCTCATTTGACAGTATTGGTAATGAATCAGAATCATGTATTTAACTGGATATATTTCCTTGAAAAAATGGTGTTATAAAGCTCAGCTCACACCAGTATCACAGAATCACACAGAATCACAGAA
>NW_010187868.1:13906-14264 GCF_000695765.1 Mesitornis unicolor | reverse complement strand
ATTCTGTGATTCTGTGATTCTGTGATATGCAGTGGGAAATAAGAAGGACCCTGAAAGTCATTTATTGATGACATAACATCCTCAATTTTTAAAATAGAAAGTCCTGGACTTGCTATTTTTTCTCTTTCCTCACTGTTGAAAATCAAGTTACTCACCTGTTTTTTTGTGTGAGCTTTTACAACTCCTTCAAGACAGTTTGACAAGATCAAAATTAGAAAGAACTTACTGGGGGACACTGGTAAATGTGTGAGAAATACATGAGCTGTTGACCTGCTCTCAATGCCAATGATGAGTCCTTACCCTTGTCAGACAAAACAAACTTCCCCATCAAACCTTCCTTTATCTTGACACAGGAGGT
>NW_010187868.1:0-13873 GCF_000695765.1 Mesitornis unicolor | reverse complement strand
CCCTGTCCGGCTGAAGAAGAGAGTGACAGAGTAGCTTGGTAGACACCAGTCCTTCAGCCAACGTCAACCCACCACAGATGGATTAAAAAATTGGCTGAATTTTTGCATCCAGAGAGTAGTGGTCAAGTTTTCAATGATCAGATGGAGATCAGTGACAAGTGGTGTCCCTCAGGGTCCATACTGGGGCCAGTACTGTTTAACATCTTCATCAATGACATAAACAGTGGAATCAAGTGCATTCTAAGCAAATTTGCAGACGGCACCAAGCTCAGTGGTGCAATTGACATGGCTGAAGGACAGGAGGTTATTCAGAGGGGCCAGGACAATCTCAAGAAGTAAACCCATGTGAACTTCATGAAGTTCAACAAGGTCAAGTGCAAGGTCCTACATCTGGGTCAGGGCAATGTCTGCTGGCAATACAGGCTGAGGAATGAAGAGATTGAGAGCAGCCCTGCTGAGAAGGACTTGGGAGTACTGATGGATGAAAAGGCGGACATAAGGCAGCGATGTGTGCTCATAGCTCTGAAAGCCAAATGTATCCTGGGCTGCATGAAAAGAAGTGTGGCCAGCAGGCTAAGGGAGGCAATTCTGCCCCTCTACTCTGCTCAGGTGAGACCCCATCTGGAGTACTGCATCCAGTTCAGGAGTCCTCAGTACAGGAAAGACATAGACCTGTTGAAGCAGGTCTAGAGGGCCACAGAGATGATCAGAGGGATGGAAAACCTCTTCTGTGAGGACACGCTGAGAGAGCCGGGATTGTTTATCATGGAGAAGAGAGGGCTTAAAGGACAGCTGTCAATACTTATAGGGGGCTTACAAGAAAGATGGAGACAGACATTTTAGTAGGGCCTGTAGTGATATGACACAGGGTAATAATTTTAAACTAATAGAAGTTAGATTCAGACTAGATATAAGTAAGAAATCAGTTTATGATGAGGGTGGTTTAACACTGGAACAGGTTGACCAGAGAGGTTGTGGATGTCCCCATCCCTGTGAACAATCAAGCTCAGTCTGGAGAGGGCTTTGAGCAATGTGATCATTTCAGGGGGATTGGACTAGATGACCTTTAAGGGTCCCTTCCATCTCAAACACTCCTACAATTCTATGATTCTATGAAATACAAGAAGGATCTTCCATGGAAACAGCTGGTATTTAAACATGGTAAATCTAAACAAATGAAGAGTGATGAGTCATGAGAGGTCAAAAGTAAGCAGGAAATCAAGAGAGCTAAAAAAATAATTTGAAGAACACCTCACAAATGATGCTTTATCTGAAAGCAAAATTTTATTTTATTTTTTTATTTTATTTATATACAAGAAAAAAGGAAATAAGAGAGAAAATTGGTGGACTTGCTTGATGACACTGAGAAATTAAAAGGTTTGGGCAGAGAAGCTCGATAAATTCTGTGTAATGGTCTTGACTGTGAAAGATTCTGGAGAGGTTCCTGTACTCAATGTATTCTTCATAGCAGATCAGTCAGAGGAGCTACAATTATTTTAGGTAAATATACATAAAGTATTAGACCAAAAAGATACTTTAAGATTTCCAATGTGGCTCTTATTTGCAAGGAGGATTTCTACCACCAGTAAGATGTAAAAGTTGGAAGAAAAGATGATTACAGAGTGCACAGCCCATTGGGAATGAGTCAGCAATGCTCCTGTAATGGGATATCCTGTCTCACCAGCCTGCTGCTGCTCTACCATGGTTTCAGCAAGCATGTGGGTGAAGGAGAGCCAGTGGATACAAGATAAGTGGGTTTTCAAAAGACATTTGACAAGATTCTGCAGCAAAAGGTTACTAGCGTTATGAAATAGTTATGAGATTAGAAGGAAGGTCCTTCCATTAATTTCAAGTTGATTAAAGGGTAAGGGCTTAGTGAATTTCAGGCTGGATAAAACTCAGCAATGAGCCCTACTGTGGATCAGTGTTGAAAACAGTTTTATTTTATATCTCATCAATGACTCAAAAAGGGGTGAGCATGTAGTGAAATGTAGAAATATGAAGATGGTAATAAAATTTTCCAAGTAGCCAAAAACTGCATCAAGAAGGAATTACATCAGGCCTTCACAAAACTGAGTGGTCAAAAAGGTGACAGATGAGCTTTGGTGTAGATAACCATAAGGTAACATATCCAGAGAAAAATAACCTAAACCAAGCTTACGTAGTGCTGAACTCTAGAAAATCACACAAGCAGAGGAAAAAGGTAGATGCAGAACTAGAACTAGAACCCAAATCGTGCAACACAAACTAGAGAGCACTCCCTGAAACTAGTAGGAGACTGATGAAAAACAACTACAAACCTACATCTTCTGGTACTTGCTGCCACAGGAGGCTTTGGAGGAAAACTGTACCCAAATATTAAATATGCAAATTCATGGACAAGAAATCCAAAACAAATACTAAATCAAGAAGATGAAGATGAGCCCCTACCATGTCAGTAGAACCATTTAATCATTTCAAGTGCTGAAGAAACCATGGAAAGAGGCCATGTTTCTGTCTTTTCAAACAATATCACTTTCTGCCAGTGTCATAGACAGAAGTGGTGTTGACCTATACATGTATGATTGACATTTCTTACATGCCTAGTTCTCATAATCCAGCATTTTAAGGAATTACTAACCCCTAAGAAGAAGAACAATTCAAAAGATAGGCAGGTGGATAAGGGAAAAGAGATGCTAAGTACTCTTTACGCAGCAGGGGGGAACCTTGAACTCTAAAAATGTGAAATGTCAATGAATACGTTAAATATACTCATTTAATTACACATTGTCTGTAAAATTTATCCACTAAAGCTCTACTTGAAGGATAGAAAATCTGTTACGTGGTGTCTCTTCATGTTCTCCCTCTCTCTTTTAACTCTGAGTTAAGTTATATAATTACTGACCACTTCAAAAGCTGAAATTTCTGAATAATTCATAAAATACAGCAACATGAGACAAGGTTAGGGGAGCCTGTGTATATCTCTACATATCAAAAAAACAGGCATAGTATTCTGATAAATAAAGAGATGACATTGTATCTCAAAAAATATCAGAGGAAGATAAAGTACATAGGTGAAAAAGGTAAAAAAACATTTACAACTGGTCTTGCCCAGAAGTGCGTATTCTCTCAAGGATTTGGCACCATGGTAAAAACAAAACAAAACAAAACAACAGAAAACAAGTGCAATTATTTTCAACTCGCATAATTTTTAATTGGTTAACATGGCAAAATCCTTGACAGAATAATGAATTAAAGCCAAAAGAAATCCTTATCTGTCAGTTTGATTGCACACCCTTAACAGCAAAGCAATCCCATTGCCACAGCTTTAGAAATACGTCAAAATTTGTGCTCGAAGTAAAAGCTTCAGCTTCTTTTTTTTTAATGCTTTTGAAATTTAAAGCACCGCTAAATGCCAGGTGTATTTAGCTGCTGTAGATCTGGTGCTTTTGCTATCAAAATGCAGGGCGCTTAGCAACAACTGAATATTCTGGACACAGGGCAGGGAGATGGGAAACTCATTTGACTCTTTGCTCTCACATCAAATCATTCTGGTCTTAAAAGTCACTCAGAGCCTTGACCTTCTGCTGAAACCAACGGCACAACCTCATAATGGTATAAATACAGATCTTAACTATTTTACGTATGTAATGCAGAAAGAAAAGTACACCATCACAAATGACTCAAAGAAGAATCAGCAAAACCTAGTGACAACTTCTATGTTTAATATTAAGAAATTATAATATTGATGATATCATTGGGGGTATGATTCTTTTCTTTTAATTTTATATTACCACTTGAAAAGGACACTATTAGTAGGTAATGAACTGCTGAAGGAAAAATTAAGGGAACTGAACTGTTTTAAAGCTGCTGCACATAAGGGTTACCAGTTTGCTTCGCCTTTAATTTTTTGCCACATTCATGAACCAACAGTTCTACAGATCTACAGATCCTACAGAGTAAATGAATGGATTTTATACCGTATCTAAATGGACAGAGGGAAAGTTCCAGATTTATCCCCAAGATGCATGTGCTTATGACACCCAATACTGAATACCAGAAACAGGAACAGAACTACATGAGCTTGGTTGGGTCAAGTCCTCTTCATCAGCAAGGGAATTGCTAGCTGATTATGTAGGGATATGGACTCAGGACCTCTGCAAACTGGTTTCTGTTTCTCAGTGATGCACATGGGTGCCTACAAAAAGAAAAAAAACCCTCATCTTCTGTCATATGCAAAGCTACATGGAAAATGAAGTTCTCTTATAAGCCTTCTGCTCTGTAAGCTCTTCAGAGACATCACAGGCAAGCAAAGAAGACATCATTGCTGTTATTTTTCCTTTAAAGGTCTTCCATGATACTCAGAAATCTTGTATATGGAGGACTGGGTAAAAAAGACCCAGGCTGACTTGTGTTTTGTTTTGTTTTCTGACATTTTCCTTGTAAACCAGGGATTTGACTGTGTTGACCAAACACTATTAAAATAGCTATCAGTGATATCACATAAGAATTCCATATTTGATGAAAGTTTGATATTTTAAAGGAAGAGGAATGAAGAAACACCAGCTGGAAGCATGATGTCAAACCATAGTTTTGGGCCCTGAATATTTAACAGCTTGAGAAATGTCTGCTAGAGATGTTGGCTGTGAAGAGGCAGCTCATCAGATCTCAGTTCAGATTCTGCCCTTTCTTCTGTTACATTTCTTTAAAGGCATTGTTTAGGGTTTCTGCAGGGAAAAGACAATTGCTTTTTTAAGCTGAAAAGTCCTGGATGAAAGTCAAGCTGATGGGTCTCAGAGCTGCGTCATTAGAATCTGTATTACAGAGTTTAACAGTGATGTTAGCCTAAATTTCTTTTCCTTCTTGTCACTGGAGAGCAAAAGATCAACCCCATGACAGGCTTAGAGATGAAGAAAATGTTAACTATGCCAGTATTCCTACAGGGTTGACAGATAAACTTTGGTCAGGTCTATCGTAAATACTCTGAAGTGAGGTTGCTACTGTAGGATATCTGCAAAGATAAATGGAAAAACAAAGCAGTATTATTGAGAGTTTTGTCTCATTTTCATGCTCTGATAAAACATGGACCTCCAGCTACAAATCTTCATTGATTTTAATTAGGTTGTACAGGTAACAGTCAACTAAGCAATTGCATCAGCACTGCATACCTGAGTATTACATTATATTGCAGTTGGAGCTTAGATTTATCAGTGTCTATGTGCAAAATGTTAGCCTGGGGCAATGAAGTCAGGCTGTAATGGGAAGCATACAAGGAAAATAAAAGCTCTCTTCTATCATGCCTTTAACCTGTCATTCATAGGAAAATGCCAGACTTCCCTCAGCTTCAGTTTCTTACAGTGAATCTTCTGCCACATCCTTGGCAGGCTCTTTCAGTCCTTTCAGAAACTAAATAAGCAATAAAGCAACTGCTGCTGCAGATCTCTACTGGCAGAATTCAGATTTCCAGGGATGGTTTGAAATGCTTTCCCCCAGCTGATTCCCCCAGTTCTTTATTTGATATTGGACAGGCTTTGTTTTCTTTTCCCGCTATTCTCTTTCCTCCTTTGTTTGAGTCAAAGCATACATTTTCTTCCTTCAAGTAGAGTGGGGCAGAACCATGGACCCAGGACAGTCCAAGTGGAGCAGACCCTGTGCAGGGATCAGCAATTGGTAGGAAGAAGCTAAATGTTGTGTTTGTGTTTCTGTAATTCCCTTCCCCATAACCTTGCCTTGACTGTGCAAGCCTTTGCTGCTCCAGCTATTCTTCAGAATCATAGAATGGTTTTGGTTGGAAAAGACCTTTAAGATCATCGAGTACAACCATCAAATCAGCCCTAAGTCCTCCGATAGACCATGTCCCTAAGCACGACACCTACTCGTCTGTTAAACACCTCCAGGAATGGTGACTCAACCACCTCCCTGGGCAGCCTGTTCCAGTGCTTGACAAATTCTTCCTAATATCCAACCTAAACCTCCCCTGGTGCAACTTGAGGCCCTTACCCCTTGTCCTATCACTAGCTACCAGGGAGAAGAGACCAACCCTCTCCTCACTACAACCTCCTTTCAGGTAGTTGTTCAGGACATTCTCCACTTCCCAGAGGTTACTCTGGCTCTTTGTTCAAACATTTGGAACTACCTGCCCATCTCCCTTCTCATACCCCTCTCCACCCAACATATACAACTTCAATAGACTCTGGATTTCTCTGGGTATGGTACATCCCTTCAGGAGCTGTTCATGGCACATAACACTTAAGCAACACCTTCTGCTCAAATTGTTTAGCAGGGTATATTCTGCACTGGCAAGGACTCTGGAGTAAGGCTGGGCAGACCCATCATTTAGGTTCTTATGTAAGGAAATAGAGTGCTGCTCAGGTCTTACAAAATTTTTGTCTATGTTATCTATCTGAAATAACACTGTATTAGCAAAAGTACTTGTATTTCTGCATTTCATGCTAGTGCAGACCAGATCTTGGGATCAATTGGTAGAAACCAGTATTTCCAAATTCAGCACGCTCATAATTTAGGAAGTAATTTACCTCACTCTAAAACAAATATCCTTTTTTTTTTAACAGATGAATGGCACTCCAAGATCACTCTAATGGGAATCTGGATATCTCAGACAACAGCTACATAGCAGATACCTAAACTTAGGTGAACACAATCTAATCCCTACTTTCATGTAATACTTTGATCCATGGACCAGCAATACTCTCCTAGGAAGGATTATTGTTCAGAAAGTGGCAGGAACTACACATCAGGCATCATTTTCTGTCCCTTATCTCCAGCAATGATTCAGGGTATAACTCTCTTTTTCTCTCTGCCATCTTTGGTTTCAACAGCATGAATGAATGAGGCTGAAATGGAGATGGAGTCCTTATGCCTTGCTACCCCCTATCAGTAGATACCCAGGAGCAAATGAGAGGTATTGTAGCGTACACTGCAGAAGAATAACAGAGGAATAAACCCTAAGCATGTTAAGAGGTGAAGACAAGAAGAAAGACCTTTCTTGATGGAAATACATTCTATAAATAAATTCTTTCTATTATATGGTGTACTTGACACCAGTATTTTCAAGACTTCTGGAGGTGAATGTGCCCGTATATGTATTTAAATCTCATACCATGAAAGCAGTGATGATATCTCAGTGGATAGCTTCCTATGAAACAGTGTTACTCAGTAATACAATATACTGGCTTTTATGATAAGAAAGTTTAGCGAACTGGATCAGCAAATCTTATCACATTTGACCTTTTGTTTGTCTTCTTTAAATGCTAATATTAATTTTAAATAAAATAATCTTTAATCTTCAGCCAGGCATTCTTAAGAATGGTCATACCAAGGGACTTCTTTTATTTAATTTGGATCAAAATTTGGAGGAAACTAGCTCTTCCCATGCACTTGACTGACAGTATATTTGAGTCACACTCTTTAGCCGTCAGAGACATTTGATCACCTTCACTTTGTAATAGACAGGATCATATTACTTCTTTAATATATTCCAACTTCTTGTGTTCCCTGGTTGATCGTATTCTTCTCATGTACAAAGACACTCAAGCCTTCATGACACTGGCTGCTCCCACTACCTTTGTTTTCCACAGCAGATTTTCTTTTATAATGCCTCTTTTTCACTGCACTACATGTTTATTTTCCCAATGACTCATACTTTAGGCTACACATAAAGTATCTTCCCACACTGTGTATATGGCCTGTCAAAAGCTATCATTTGCATCTCTACTTGAACATGCAGCATACCTTTTGATGGTCTTTAAATTTAAAGTTTTGTGACAACTGAAAAGTAAACAATGTTTAAGGTTGTTTTCTTGGTCAGTTAAGCCTTGCTTCCATATCCTGATAGAGCTTTCAACTGGCCTCAAGGAAGCAACCTGTCTCTGGTGAAGAAATAATAGACTAAATTAGAGTTCAATCCCAGATAATTTAGCTACATTTTATGTTGAACAACAAACCTACATCGGTTATTAATTATCATTGTCTAACTTAAAACATAATTTGGAAAGGTCTGAATGGCTTCCAGTTCCTTTGTATGATTAAAGTTCCCTCCATTTCATACAATACAATACTCACTTCCATTTCAGTAACAGACACTCACATACTAAGATTCAAGTATATTTAACTTGTCTTTCTCTAAAACATCTCCTTTAAATCTTCCTTTAGAAGGGACTCCTGGAAAGAGAAAGTAGTCATCATGGAAGGAAATACATCATCATCTTTGAATGACTATATAATGCAATGCTTGTCAAGTACACATAGATCAAAAGATTTTGTAACAGCAAGGGTTTCTACAGTTCCTTACCAGGAGCTTGATAACTGCACTATAATTATGTTTATAGTCCTTGGCCTAAGCATCAAATCCAGATATCCTGCATTGTGGCAGAAAAGACAAAAATGTCTGAGAAGAATCTTATTTTCTGCCCTCTTTCTTTACAGAAGGGATAACATCTTCCATGTTCTGAGTCAGCTGTTAGAGCTGCATCCTCTTGTGGTGGGTACCAGGATGCTCAGACCACACCTTATTCCCAGACTTTGTCATCCCCACTGGCTGCCAGACCCATTGACTGCGCCAGTCTTACAGCTTCGGGTATACCAGGGACTGTGGCCTTCTCAGGTGCTGCATGGCCACTCTCCCAATACTGGCACTTTTACACAAAGTACCAAAGCTTCAGAGGTTGTTTCTAGCCACGCTGCTTCATGGAACTGAATGCATTCATCTGCAGGGAAAATGATGGGAGAATATTTCATCCGTGTTTGCATCCCTTTTCATCATTCCTTGACAAACCGAGGAGGAGATTTAATGATTTTTTACATGAACAGCCATGTGGGGTCCTGAATTATGCCAGCAGGCTAAGAAATAGATCTGAAAAATAATTATATATCAACAGATGGCTTCTGATATGTAATTATTAATATATGTAATGTGCAGTTTTTGTGCAAGGCCTGGTTATCTGGTTTGTCCTAGCTGTTTATGTGTATCATGCATTTCTCAGGTGCTTGTAACTACTGTGACTCAAAGGGCAGAGAACAATAAAAATGCCTATTTAAGAGCAGAGCCACTCCAGACACTAATGGGCCTATGAGAGCCTTTGGCAGGCACATCTATCCAGCACTGAGAGCACCAAAAACGAGCATGGATGACAAGAATGGATTTAGCTGCCAGCTACATTTTACAAGGCCATTCATTCTTGCAAACACCTAAGACTTGTAACATGATTTCCAGCTGTGCAAAGTGATTAATTATAATAGAACACAAATAATAATCTGTCGCTCCTCACTCACAGTAATTTTCACTTTCCAAAAACCCGCGTACTGCAAATGATGTTTAATATCCAACAGTGAGACACAGATGAACAAACAAAACAAACAAGCAAGCAGTTTAATTGAAAGGGTGGTAGATTGCTGATGTTTCATGCAGAGTAAATATTTCAGGACAGCCCATGCCCAGCCTGCTAGCAGAAATATTAAGGTGCCTCTGCACAGGCTGCTTTGTAGAGGACGATAAGGCAAGGGAGCCTAGCCAGGTGGTGAGTGCTCTATGGTGTGGCAGGGAGCAATTACAAAAAGTATTTGACCTTAGGTGCTTCAAGGAGAACTTCTCTGAGCCCTAAGGCACTGAGTGATTTTAGAGGTCTCTGGTACCTGATGCTGGCACAACACAAGACTTCACTGCAGGGGAAGGAAAGGTCCTTTTGCAGGGGCAGAGGGTCACCAGGAACATGAAGATCTCACCTGTGCCAGGTGATTATCTGGTTTCTTCATAACGGCAGCAGGATCAAGAAACCCACAACTCACAGCAGTAATAGAAAGGGGAAAAAATAACCAACAAGAATCTCAATCCTCTCCAAACCTGCAGGAGGTGTTTGAGAAAGTGAAGTGAATGTGGCGTAAAAGACAACTTAAAGCTGAGAAAAGACAACTAAAGGCAAGATTTATGACTGCACCAAGAGAGGTCATACAGTTACAAGCCTCAGGCATTATAGTTCTGTGTAAAGAATATGGATCTGTCTGAGGAATATCATGAAAGCACAGTAAAGCAGAGAAAAAGAAAAGAAACAAGCACCAAATTGATCATCAAACATTACAGTGCAGATCTGTGCTTACTTCACCATGGCTGAGCAGCTCAGCATCTCACAGCAGGCTTATTGCTGTGATTCCTCCATAAGGGAGCTGCAGCAAATCTTCTGATTTCTGAAATGTATCTTTGCTTTGTTTTGTTTTAACAAACAGAAGAAGATTATATGTTTCACTGAGCTGAGATGCAGACTTTCCCTTTCTGATGAGGTACCTATTGCTTCAGCTCTTCCTTTCACACTGACATCTTATCCAACAGTTTCTGGGAACCCTGCTGTGAATCTACAAGACCTTCCTTTTGGACCATTCCCTATGTAATTTTTGATATTATAAGTTTAGAAAAAATAAACTCAAATGCCTCTTCCCTCAGTCAGTGGTGCATCTCCCTTGAATGCACACATGCTGTTGCAGAAAGTGAAGTCCTTAAGGGGTGCACCAAGCTTTGGAGCAAAACTGAATTAAAAAATCAATTCATTCGTAAAGAAAATGTGGGCAAAGTAAAAGAGATCATTTTGAATGGCACAATGATTAGGAGTTGATTCAGGAAGACAACAAGGTCATGTGTGTGAAATAATCTGTAGAAAAATGACAGTATAATAATTATCTGCCAAATTTTTGGAAAAGTTCAATTTAAAACTCAGGACTGATATTTTCTTTTCTCTCTAAGCAGGCCTCTCCTAGGACTTTGTAAATATACCCAGTAACTCCTGCTATAGGCTGTTGTCTTCACTGGAGGTTTCCCCAGACAACTTCACATGAAGTGTCATCAGGAGCTTACTTGGCTTCAATTCTTCACAGTTTTTCATGTTTTCAGATTAAATGTTGAAGTTCTTTTTGACAAGAACCTTTGGGAATGATGATATCTGTCCTTCGAGCCTATTTTCAGTTCCATAACATACAATGAATCACCTTAATTGACCCTACCTTCTCAGGGTACATAACACTTTGCAGTGGACAGAATTATGAAGACCTCTGTTCCCATGCCATGGCATGTTTTTTTTTCTCTCTGAGGTACTTCCTACCCTCTCAATTTTTGGCATCACAAGTGAATGTGCCAAAGAAGATTTGCCTGCACTTCCTTTGGAGTGCCAAAGAATATTTGCCTCCACTTCTTTTTTTAATGAGACTCATACACAGCTGCAGTAGGCTCATTTGTAGCTTTATTAAGGGATGTTCACTTTCCTGCTTTGCATTTGACTTCTGGTTGGGATGTGAATGTCATTTACTTACTTATTTATTATGCAGTTTTATGGAATGAATGGTTATGCCAAACAACAGACCCACTTTGCCCCTGTAGTTTCTAAATGGCAGAAAGGCTATGCTATTACTCACGTCCTTTATTCTTAACACTATGCCTTGTATCTTGTGCAGTTTTTCCCTTTCTTTCTACTCATCTGGCATAACAATATTAATTTCGGTTCTTTCTTAAAAAATATATTGCTTACACTTTGCAGATGAATTATCCCTTTGCCTTTGCTTCAGATATTAAACTCAACTTTTTATCTCATGGCAGAGTATCAGGAAAACATAGATGCCAGAACAGTGATGAATATGCAGCACGTGTTGTAGTGTGCACATGGTGCTGCCCTGCTCACCCCTTTTCTTGTATTCCCTTCTTAACTGAGGATAAATCTTTTTCTGTGTCTTCAGGGTAAGTGGTGTCTTCTGATGCTACTCAGCACATTAATCCTGGGTCTTAGGAGCTTGACACTGAACTAACCAAAGATTATTGCTTTTCCTCTGATACAGGCAGAAAATGTCCTTCCCTGCAGAAAACAGGGATATACTCTAAAATAAAGTTTCTCTGGCTCATTGTGAGAGTGGTGACCACTGGATGGGAGCTTGCAGAGCTGATTCATTCCCAGTTGCCCTTCCACAGCAGCTGAGATGCAGACAAAGCAACCTGGAGCACTGTTCCTTATTTACATACAGCACATCCATTGCCTCCAGGGAACTGAACACACTATGCAGATGTTGTAGCACTACCATAATCCAAAACCAAACCTAGCTGGGTGTTCCTACTGTGCCCATACATTCCCTTTCTTTGTAGCCAAGCTTAGTGCACTTCTGTGTGTTATTGTGCCAAACAAATCGGTGGTGACTGCTTTGTTTCTATGCTTGCTAGAAACATCAGCTTCCTATGCACACCGCTGTGGACACCAGTAGAAATTTTAGTGCCCATGGAAATGTTTCTGTGTCACCCAAGGTTGTACCAGTGAAAGGTGGCTGGCTCAAGGGGTCTGTGCATGTAAGATCACTGCAGGACCCCTCTGCTCTGCTCTGTGAATATGGCCTTTGTTTTCTGAGCCTTCAAAGCTGGTAGGCATCAAAGACTCAATATAACAAATATACCAACAGTATTTTAGTATATCTATAACCCCATTAACAGTAAAAAAATGGAGAAAAATAACTCCATTGTCCTGGCTTCTTGTCTCCCTATCATGCCACAGCTCTTTTCCTGCCCCTTTCACCCTATAGAAGCCAATTTGAGACATCGATATCAAGGCAGGGCAAGGTAAGCTGGAGGCCAGTTCAATTTCAGGCACTGCATTTGATCCTTGATGTTAGTACACTCATTTCCAGAGTATGACTGTCCCAGTAGAGCCCTCTCTGTCCATACCATGTCAGAGGGTGATGGGAGACTTTAGAGTGCTCAGCACTGATCTGAGCTCTGGTGTTTGTGGGGAAGCTTTCTTATTGACCAACTTTTCAGGTGCTAATCCACTGCATAAAACCTCAATAATGCTTAAAAATCTGGTCTTTTCTTGAGTGTGGCAGCAGACGCTTATAGATACCCAAATCATTACTCAGCTATGTGAGATTATAAAGTTCTGCTTTGTAGCTCAAGTCGCTCATTTTTATAAACATATAGCCTAGTTTATTCTGTAAACCCCAATACTGAGCCAGACTGGTATGATATTTGTTTCTCAGTAATGACAGAGAAGAGTGCTTTCCTCCTTTCCAACATCACTTTAACCTGGCCAGCACCTGGAGCTTTGGCACAGTTAACTTAAAAAAGCTCTTCATAAAACACAGGAATATGGAGAGAAGGTATTTCGATATGCGTTATTATTAGCCTGGATCATACTTTAGTGAATCGTGAAGGAAAATAGAAACACAGTTGGCTAAGCATTGCCCTTTAAATGTCAGGACAGTGTGTGTGCATGTGTGTGTGAATATATATTTATCAAGATTTAAATTTTAATTCTCTGAAGTTTTCTTTACACTGAGGACTTCAGATGAGGTTATTTATAATGTCCCCAAACCATGGTTAATTGTCAGGAATTATTCCACAACAACTAGCTGGCACTTAACTGCTTTTGGGTTCTCTGAAGTATTTTTCTGGGTTTTGCTGTTTGCCTGCCTCACATTTAAATCAGGTAGACATTTTATATTGGGAACTTCAGTCTCTGAAATACATGCTTAGGAGTCACCCCTGAGCTTTGTGTATTGATCAAAGACTCCTGCCTGCTCGAGTACTTGATCTGAAACTTTTGCCAGCTTCCCTAACAGCTTCAACTATATTATAGCTTCATAAGTTTGGGTTAGGAAGGGTGAATATTTACCTTAGAGCTTTCATAAACTTCTGGCTGTGAAAGCTTCTGTCTTTCTATGCAACAGAGACTTTCCATGATAGCCTTTGGAGAAATGATGCTCTCAGTGAGACCACTGAGGATTTCCAGGTGTGCAATGTGGGTGAAGAACAAATGCTTCAGATGGGCATACTCTGCAATCCCAATCACTAGATCATGGATTTCAAAGCATCACGAACTCTGATCATCACCCTCTCTTGGGTGGAAAACTGGCTGGA
>NW_010187867.1:168799-169208 GCF_000695765.1 Mesitornis unicolor | reverse complement strand
TAACGTTCTGTGATTCTGTGATTCTCTGTGAAATTTAAGTGGGATGTTAGAAGACAGTTTGAAATCTGTAGGGAAGCAAATTTCTGGAACAACCTCTCTGTGAAGAGATGTAAAGAAGTGTAGCTGGGTTTAAGATTAAGCTTGATAAATTAGTGAATCCTTGATAGTTTATAAGTACTTTTATGTATATACAACACACTTCCTTGAGAAGCTTCCTTGAATAGAAAATTGAATTTGTTGGTGGGAAGCACAGTTCCCATTCTCTTTTTGCTGCAGAAACTAAACACAAATATTAACAGATTGTGAATGCGTTAGCCCTTTGAACTGCCAGAGCTTGTGTAAGTTGTTGTGTGTTGATAACAACATTGCTATCTTCTCCTAAACTTGGAAGCAAAAGAAGATAAAGAAT
>NW_010187867.1:164991-168780 GCF_000695765.1 Mesitornis unicolor | reverse complement strand
CAGATAAATGAATGGGGCTGGAAGTTATTCACAAATGTCATAGGCTGTGAGTTGCAGCAAATCTGGGCCAATCTTGCTGCTGGCTGTTACAGTCCTTCTCTTCCTAGCACCTGTATGACCCTGTGCTGGGCTGTTTCCATGCACCAAGTTGCTAAAAAGCCAACCTGCTGTTAAAGAAACCCAAAACAAACTTAGCATGAAGAAACAGCTCAGTCCATCAGAGTATCAGAGACAGTGCAAGGGAGGGTGAAAGTTAATAAAAAGCCAAACTACCAATAAAAAACCCCTGGCCAAACAAAAAACTTCTGACTTGGTGTGAAGAAACAGTTCAGTGCAGTATGAGTGCCAGTGCAGGGCAGGAGAGGGGCTGTGGCAGCCAGCCCTTAGGTTAGCTTAGGGCTGCTGTGCATTTGCAACCAAAGCCTAAAGAAAAATAATAATTTCTGTTGTTTTGTTGTTGTTGGTTTTTTTTTAATTAGGATTTTTATTACCTTGTCTGGAACAGTTCAGCATAGGGTTGGACAGGTACCAGGGATGGTATAAAAGAGTAGTTAGGTGGGCTTAGGCTCTGCACTTGGCTTGGTGGGTTCTCTGCTGCTCCTTCTTGGAGGAGATTAAGTATGTTTGCCTGTGCTTGTGTTTTGTCCCTCCTGGAAGGTAGAGAGTCTCTAAAAGTCATTTCAATGTATGAGAAGGTTGTGCTGTCCCTCCCTGAGGCCTGTGTGACCACATTGACTCAAACTAAGGGCAGAATTTGTTCCAGTGCTTTGTGCGCAATACTCAGCACCTAAACCCCGTAGGCAAGTATGTCAGCACGCACCACTCTCTTTTTGTGGGTACAAAACTCCTGGCTTGCTTTTGTATGAAGTTCTGCCACCTCTACAGCTTGAACTGACCACAGATTTTGTGATGCAAAATGCACCTGTGTTGCTAATGTCAGAACCACAGGAGATTCAGTAAACATGTTTAAAAACACCTCTTGGAAACACACAGAGTGAAAGAAAGTATCGCAATGAATGAATGAGAAAATGAACAACAGAATAACTTTAGTTCTTCATTCCTTGTAGTTCACTGCCTTTCTAGGTTTGTTAACAAAAAAATATATTTTGGTTAAAAAAGGCAAGAAATTCTCTGGTAATTAGGATTTTGCATTGAGAAAGTGTATGTATTTACGAGCTCTGGCTCAGTCTTTTCAATTATCTAGGCACTACTGTAACCGATAAGTGAATGCTGATAACCCTGTTAATATTTCAAGGACTCATTGCAACTATAGGGAAACAGTTGGCAACTATCACATTCCTTTGCATTGCAGGACAGGTTTTTTATTTGCTATCTTAATGGTCTTATATACATACAGGGTTTTTTCAAGCTCTGTTCACCTTGTCGCACAGCAGCTCCTTGGCAAGCAGCCTCATGAACCCTTTAAGATGCTTCTTACTCACAGCAGCTGGGCTCTTTGCCTGCCCTGGTGTGGCTGGGATTTGGATTGCAAATTCCTGATCTGAACAAAGAGGGGGAATAGAAAAGGCTGGTCTCTGGCCTCTCTCACACTTTAGGAAACCTTGCTAGCTTCAGAGGGTTGTACTCGTAACTCTGGCTACACTTCAAAAATATAAAAAAATAGAGCTTAGCGAAGACGGGTGCAGCCCCAGCAGTGGGCACGCTGCTAGAGGAGGGAAGGGAGAGGTGGCTCCAGGGAGGCTGCTGAGCTTTCAAGCATCATCTTATCTAGAGCTACCTGAAGCCTTGTCCACACTTGCTCCCTTTCTCTCTTTCCCCCTAGTCTCCTCAGAGCCACAGAGCTGTAAATCAGTGTTTCTAGAAAAGACAGTCTGGGAAAAAAATCTGGATGGACGCAAACTGTGTGCAGAATGTGTCCACATGCATTCCCTCGCTGTTGCTCATCAGCTGCACACAAAGGCCTTGCAGTCTGAGAAGCAGCTTGCTGTAATTGCTTTCACGAGACAGTATCAACTGGGTAGGATTTGGCCTGTACTGGCTTGTGTTTGGTGAGGAGCAGAGGAGATGAGTCAAACTAAACAGGGTGACTCATCAGAATCAGGCTCATGGGATGGATTGTGTATAAAAGTGCTCATAGTTGGGAAATGGGCTGTCATGGTTGTGCAGTTGTTATTTCTCTTTGGTTTGCCACTCTTCAGAGCTGTCAGAGAAGACCCATGAAGTCCATGTCAGAGCGAAAGATGACTGTGCTTGGCTGGTACCCAGGTCCCCAGGGGCTCCATGCAGGCACACTCATGTTGCTGCAAGGCAGCAGTTGAGACTGAACTTGCGTCCTTGCACCTGGGGTTCCCTTTTTGCTGTCTCCATCACTGAAGGTGACCAAAAAAAGCTCAAACCACTAATTTGTGTGGAAACCTATACAGAGGACTTCACACAACAGGTAGCACTGGGCTAAGCGGTTGGTAATTGCTCATTGGTTTGGTTTGGAAAGTATGGCAATTGCTTCTTTGAAGCCAGGCTTGTGTAGCGCACCAAGTAAAGCTGCTTTTATATCTCTTGAGCTGTGTTTTAATTTGACACCATGTTTCCCTTTACTCATCTCTTGGTGTCCTTGCATTAAAGATATTCATCACAGACTGAGATCTTCATCTCTCCCATGGCATAAAGTTGCAGGTCTTCATCTTAATGGACTTGGGGGAGCCAGGTAGAGGCAGAGAGAGTGTGGCCAGATGACCACCAGGGTTGCCTGCACCTCACCCTGGGATTTATCAGAAGAAATCCAGTCAGGGTTGCTTTTCTCCCACATGCAAAACCCTCCTGAAGGAGGTGAGCTGGAAGGTGGACCCGGCTGCGAAGTCCTGGGAGGAGAACCTGGTTTGATCTGCAGATGAGAGCTCCTGCAGAGGCAGGGCCAGGGGGGCGGCCTGGAGCTGCTGTGGGGCCTGGGGCTGCGCTTGGTAAGAAGGAGCGGCGGGGCTCCCTCACACCGATCTATGCAAACAAAAACAGTCTCTCATAAAGCGTTGTCTGGAATATAATATGCACAAAACCAGCCCCTGGGAAAAGCTGGTGCTCACTGGAGAAGTTTTTTGGGTGTATCCTGCTCTGTGAGTGAGTTACGATTTCTGTGAAGTACAACACACCTTTTCTGAATGTGTTTGTTAGTCAGAAAGCACACTGCCTTCCTCCCCTTTCAGAAGTGAGTCTAAAGAAGAGGCAGGTAAACAGTGAAAGAAGATCTCCTAGCACAGCCCATTTTGGGGCTAGGAGGCCACATGGGGACTGGGATTTAGCTGGGCTGCCTGATTGAGCACCATGTGTAGGTAATTGAGGTATACCCTCCAATTAGCCTAACTGGCCCTTTTACTGATGCGTGAGATCAATGAGTCCATCTGCCAAACAGATAGCAGAAAACAGTCTGGATGATTTTAACCACTGTTTTGCATGTTTAAGTAGTTTAAAGTTAGAGAAGACCTGCCCTGCTAGTGGTTACAGAAGCTGATTAAGCAAGGCAGGGATGCTTGCCTGCCCTGGAGGCTAAACGGGAGAGCCTGGCTGGGCCAGCATGGCTCCTTCTGCTCAGTCTCATCCCAGTGTGGCCAGGATCTGTCCCTGCAAGTGAGCCAGCTTGGCACGGCACTGCTGCACTGGCCAAAACCCACACCAGGTCCAGTGCTGACACTGCTGCAGGTGATTGTATGCAGCACCTTGTTTGATTTACTACCATAAGCATCACCTCTCAGACCTGCTATATTATGAGAGACTACAGGGATGTCAAAGCTAACATCACATTCTACCTTCTATGATCACCACTTTAGCTCTGCCTAG
>NW_010187867.1:132980-164960 GCF_000695765.1 Mesitornis unicolor | reverse complement strand
GAAAGAGTATGAGAAACAGGACAAGTACAGACTGGTCCTTCCCACCTTGCAGTGTCCCCGCTCCCTGCAGGCAGATGTTTAAAGGCTGTTGGGGCTACAGGCTTCCCCTGGATCATAGTGTTGACTTGCCATGGGCTGAGTCAGTGCCAGAGTCCACGGCCCCCTCATCTTTAAATTTGTTTAATTCCTCTCTGATGTTTGTACGTTCCCCAATGCCTGATCACAGTCCCTGCCATTCACATGCAAACACTTGTAGAGATTGTTTTCTGTTATATCATGTTGCCTCATCATTTCACTCCATGATCTTTAGTTTTTGCATTGTGAGGAACAGGTAGTATTTGGTCTTTGTTCCCCTTCTTGTTGTGAATTTGACGTTTTATATTTCCTTGTCATGCCTCCCCTTAGCCATCTGTCTTCCCATCCTACAAGAAGTGCTCCTAGTCTTGTAACGCGCTGTGCAGATGATTTCTTCAGATGTACCTGACTTGCCCAGGAGGGTGTAAATGAAAGCATCCCATTTTAAGTGGGCTTATTTATGCCCGAACCATTTTCAGGGAAAGGGCAAGTTACGGAGGTGGTAACTGACTGCAGTATTCTCAGATGCTTTGATCTTCGGTTATTTTCTGCAAAACTTTTACTGTGTCTACATCATTCTTTAAAACTCCTTTGCAAAACCTGCAAAGCTTCGGCCAGAGAAACACCCATCCCTGGATGTCTGCTGCTGGTGGCTGCTGGCCACTGAAAAGCAGCGGGGTGCCCCGTCTAGTTTTTGTTATTCTCTTTGCTCATCCCTCTACCTGGGGTGTTTTGGATACAGCTAATACCCATTTCAATACACAATAGTACCTGTATTGCCTCCCCACTCATGTTAGAGCAAAGCTTAGTCATATATTTCAGAGAAGAATAAAGAACCAGGTGCAGCAAATGTATTTTTACATTTTTATTTGTATTTGTTGGCAGCCTTTTAGCCTGCAGATTGCCAACACAAATGAGAGCAGGAGAGCTGTGCCGAGTAGGGTTTACTCTCCTGCCTGTGCTGCAGGTGATACAGAGTAGCCATGACCTGGGCTGGGTTTCTTGCCAGAATTAAGGTCTTTTAGTCCCCATTTGACTTTTGATTCCATTCAGGCCCATCTCCAGGTAATTGTTGGCTGTGGACACAAGCAGGAGGAGAGGAGGGCAGGAGGTGCCCGTGACTCCGGGGTCTCTGCTCACCTTATGCCAGCGTGTGTGTGTGACATCTGCCGAGCTGAACCCTGTGCTGGCGGCCACGCCAGGAGCAGGGATCTTCATGGCCCTCTCATTCCTGGGGGAAGAGCTTGACTCTCACTAAACATCTCACTCCATTTGCTGGTTTATTCATTTGTCTGGATACTTTTGTTCTTATAACCACACTATTGTGAGTACATCTGAATCTGATACTTTAATTGCTAGATGAATTGCCTTTGAATCACTAAGGAAAATCCCTGTATTTTCATGTAACAATTATTGCCGCCTTCCTGGTCAGGATTTTGCTTTGAAGTGGGACAGGTACGGCTGCCTGGTTTCTTAGACCCCTTGCTGAGCTCCTTGTGATAGAAAGACCAAGGTGAGTGTTCATGGCCAGATTTTTTTACAAGAGCTCTTCCAACTAAAATCAGAACATGCTGAATTTCTTTACTAAGTCAAAATCAGTTTTGGAAGGAAGATTTCTGTAAGCTTCAAAAAAAGACCAAAGCAGTGAGAATGTTATCTAGATAGCATAAGGAGTTCAGGGCTTTAGGAATCTCTTGGTGCTAGGGAAAAGGCTCTTCATGGGGGTTTTGTCACCAGCCCATCAGAGAAGTTTTTACTCAAAATGAGAGCTCAGAATTTGCCTCAAGGCTTACAAAGCTGGATGCATATTATTTTTAGGTGTTCAGTTTAAATTTGTCTGTATTTACTGGTTTTAAAAAAGAAGAAAACCAAAGAAACAAACTAGAAAATCTTCATTGACATTGTTCGAAGGGCATCAGAAGGTTTGCTCTTTGCTGTTTTTCTTGTATTTACATTTGTAGAGCATAGGGTCTTGGTCCCATTTTGCGTTATAAATCATGATAATAAGATTAAAAAAGCCAGCAACTCTGCTTTGCCTTGCACATAAGTATGATAAGGCGTTTGCTTCATTAAAGTTTTCCATATATGTGTTTGAATCCACGTTTAATAGGTGAGACTTAACCAGAATCATACCAGTGGTGTCTCGGTTACAGCTGGTTGAACAGGGAGTTATTAACCCAGCATAAAAGCTAACATGTGGATTACTGGAAAGTTCCTGCCTGTGTCAGCTTTAAGTGAACTGTGTTACTGCAAAAGCTGTGGAAAGTTCAAATTGCTTGAGATCGTGCCAAGGGACTGTCAGTGGTCTTTTGTTAGACCCTCACCACCTCAGGCAGGGCTCATAAGGAGAGCCTATTTTGTTTAAACTGAGCAGTGCTAGCTTTGTGCTCCAGAGTTGCAGCCTAGCTACCTTCCCCTGCATCAGTATCTGGGTATTGACACCGATTATCAGTGTCTCTCCAAAAGCCTCCAGGAGGGAACCTGGCAGCGATGCAACTTGGGTCTCCCAAGATTTAGTAGGAACTTAACTGCAAAGCTGCTGTAGTCTTGTAAACTACCTCAGTCTTTACCTGGATCATAAAACTTGGCTTTGACCAAATACTGCTGGCTGACCACTCCATGTGGCTGGCAGCAGGGTCATTGGTGCTAAACTTGGCATCTCTGCTGACAGTGAGCACTGCCAGGTTGACATCATTGACACAGAGCAGTGCTCTGGACCCTGGACAGTCCAAATGTCTTTTCTTAAGCAATGCAAAGTTGTGATGGAGACATCTGCAAGGACCCTTATGTGGTTGAGGTCTGGCAAACACGTTGTCAAGGCCACCAGTTACCTCCTCACTGTTGTGGAGAGATGCCTTCTCCATTGCGTGTTCTCCTCTGAACAGCCCGCGTTGTTCTGGACCATGTCAGACATTGCACCACTGTAGTTTTTGTGGGGCAGAAGAGCCTGAAATGTCATCGGCTGCACTGAGGAACAGGGTCTTCAGTGCACTGTAACCAAACCTTTCTTACCAAATTGAACTAGAATTGGGAGGCTGGACAACCACAGTTTCTCGTACTGTCATTTAAAGCATCCTTCAGTGCAGAAATGATGCCCTTGATGCCAGTATCTGCAACATCTGGATTTTAGATCATTTCAGGAGGAACTTGTCTAAGTTGCCAAAACCCTGCAGACAGAGTCAGCAGTGATATCAGCAGAACCAGGCACTGTTCTTCACTGTCAGCTCCCGGAGAGGTTGAGGTGCTGAAACCTGTTGTACTGTTGTACCTTGTGATGGGAAATGTCTAAGTGATGCCTGCAAGAGGCCAGTTACAGGGCAGAGCAGTGGGGACTTGAGGAGTTTCCATCAGTTCCCCAACTGCTGACATCTACGAAAGCTGTACATGTCCAGCAGCTGCCCTGAGCGTGTGACCACATGTTCCTGGGGGACGCCAAGAGGACCAGCTTGAGAGCTGCACACCCTTGTTACCAGTGAAGCTTGGTGCTCTGTGGGTAGAGTATCCTGATACAGGTCTCCAAACATGAACACATTTTATTGAAATAACCTGGTCAGTGTCCATATGACAGCAAAAGTTGAGACTTCTGGCTTCTCTTGCCTTTCTGCATCTTTTTGTGATGTATGCACGAGCTTGTCACTGCTCAGGCTACTCCCGGCTGGGCCAGCATCTGTCCTGGAGGAGCAGGCAAAGACCAGCCTTTGTCTTAGCTGCGAGACAATCTCATCTGTGTACCGAAGCTATAGATAGCCCAGGGCTAAATGTATGCTCGTGTAGCTCTGCTGCCCTCAGAGCAAGAGGCTGCATTTCGGGAAAGGAATTTGTCGCTCTCATAATTAAGGAGAACAGCATCTCCAGTCCTGCCCCATCAGCATGTCCTGCTCCCCAGAGGTCCTCACTAAAGGGCCTTTTTACTCGGTCTGGGGGGCTGTGGGTACACAGCCTGAATTGGGTGTCGTATCTTGAAGTGAGATCTGGCTGCCTGCTCCATTACTGATGTAATTTTTCTGACAATGCTTTTATTTTCATTAGTCAAGTATATATGCATTCATGAACGTTTTGTAGCAAAACTCCTTGGATCCCTTGGCTGAACACTTTGCAGCTTTGCTGCTTTTTCTCTTGATGATAGCATGGCAGAGGCATAAATATTACCAGTTACTTGGTGGTTTATATACTCTGAGAGGTCTATAAATACCCCTCCATTGCAACATTTTTCATGTTTACTGTGTGTCTGTATGTGACCATATCCCAATATATCATTGCAACTATTTTTGAGATCAGTATATTGAGACATCCACTATTCTTCTGATACTTTAACCCATAAGTAGTGGCAGTAGCATGAGACACGATGTTGCAGTAGTTTGTTTCAATTGCTTTCTGAAGCAACAGATCCTAGTGAGAGTCACAGCCATGGATATGCTAGTTTATGTGCGTTCCTCCAGAACCAAAGCTGTTTTCCCAGCCCCTTTATTTGTTGTGGTTTTTTTTGTTGTAACATCTCTTTTTCTCATAAAATATGTCCTGTTTCTAGAGGAGAAGGGTCAGTACAGTAGTTGTACTCTTAGCAAGTCATAAGCCATGCTGCAGAAGCACATTCTACTCAGCCACATCTTACATAGAATTACCTCCTTACTTTTAACTATTGCATATTTTATACCGCTGTATTGTTACTGTATAACTCTGAAACCCTCTTTTTTGTGTGCATACCTACACATGTGAAGAACACCACAGTGGTAAAAGCAAACAACTCTTGCAACATGTTGTTAGTGCTGCCAAGGCAGGCGGTTGTTTGCGTGTGCATGAGTGTGCGTGCAGCCTTTCTGTCCCTCGGATTCAGTAGCAACAGCTGCTGCGCCTTTTGTGCTGGCTGCTATTGCAAAACCCTTCTCTGCCTGTTTCTCCCCGTGCCGATCCGCCACCCTGCAGTGGGCTGCCAGTGAGCTCTGGGTAGCAAGACCGTTTGTACAGGCTGAGGCTTCAAAATCCTGGACTCCAGCATCTGCCACTGATTCACTGTGAGCTGTTCTAGCTGTGCCATGTAACCTGTGTTAATTTATTTCCCCTGTGAACATAGTCACAGGTCAGAAATCAGAGCAGAAAATGAGCTTAGTGGGACCTGGGTGGGTGCAAATCCTCACTGAAAAGGAAAACCAGTGGCCACGTGGCTGCAAACCATCCCTTGGGAGTCCACGGCCTGTCCAGGGCTGCACTGTGTCTGTGTGCCTCTGCATTGACACCGGGTTGCAACTGTGCTGTGAATATTGAAGAGTCTCTTTTTATCGTATTCCCCATGAGGTAATTCTTACAGGATAACATCAAATCACTGATGAAAGGGAAACCCTTTTTTTGCTTATTCTAGAGAGAGATGGCAACATAGTACAAGAAATGCTCTGTAAATATGAGTTGCAAGAAATGGTTATATTTGATTTTGTTGATGGAGATGTCACAGAGACTTAGCAGGTAAAGACTGACAAATGTTAAAGAATCTTTACTGTGGTTTGAAATAAAATGCAGCTTTGGAGAGGATACCTCAAGTTATCCTTATCTGTCCCTATACAATGGATCTTTATAGGTTTACAAAGTACCAAAACCGTTAGACCCTAGAATACCCATCTTTTACATAAATGATGCTTATGGCAGATTGGTTTGGTTTTGGTTTTAATTTTTTTCTTCTTCTTCTCTCTGTTGTTTTTTTCGGTTTACAACAATCTTTTGGCTAGCAGTAGTGCAAAATTCCTGGGTTCTTTTTGAAAGTTGATGTTTGCCAAAACAGTAACCTCATAGATTATCTTCTTGTCAGTAAGGCTTTTAACCACAGTTTTGGCAGAGCCTTGAAACATGCCCTTTCTCAGGAAAGAGTTGTCTGAGCTAGAAAAGCATTGGCATTAAAAAGAGGTTGTCATAGTGATTGAAACCTCCTCATAGACATTCCTCAGGAAAAGTAGGCTGCAAGATGCACCTTTGTAGTCCCTTTTTTAAGTAAGGGACCCTTTAAATTGAAGAGCCTATTTCATTGTCTAAATGCAGATTTCTGTCACTTGTAAAACAATAGGACTCTGGAGTGCTGTTTGTGTATCAATGCTTATTTTAATTACTTTCTACAAGAAATGGCTCAATGGGAATTAAATTCCAATTTCTTCCTATTGCAAGGCTCCAGGTTTTTTTGGGCTAAACCAGGATCACAGTTTGGTTCCCTAGATTAACAGGAAAAGATTTGAGGAAGACACTCAACTAAAGACACTCAACCAGAGCCCTGAATGACAGGCTCTGAGCAGGCTTGAAAAGCACAGCCTGGGAAATCTTTCCTTGTAGAAGTTTGGTCTTTTGCCTGAAAAGACCTGAACAAGGTCAGGACTTCACTGTTACCTCCTGAGCAGGCAGATCCATGTATGTGACCAGTGTGTTTGGTTGGGTCTGGGCAGAACTGTGTGTGGATATAAAAAAGAGATAATTCAGAATATAAACAAATAATTTGTATACTAAATCTAGAAATACAGCATTTAATCAGTATACTTTTTGTATAGATATGTAATTATTCATATGAATCACTGTTATACCTGTGTTACATTTCTGTTTAACAAAATAAAATGAAGAAGCATGCGTTTCTGGGATAGGGTTTTCACTATAAAGTGAAGCAAAATATATGCTGGATAATTTGGGAAAAGATTGGAAGAGAATTAAGATGGGAATGAAATCTGCACAGGCGATGGGTTGAAGTTGTAGAAGTCTCCTGGCAATTACATCTTTCAGTGCTTGGAGTCTCTGGAGGTGCCTTACTCCGTACACTTACTTTCAGTTCTTCCATGACACATGCACGCACCGGGAATATTAATTAGATGAAAACTAAACTTGTGGCTTGCCCAGAGCCATCTGTTAGAAACTCTCATTTTTTTACCTGGCTGCCCAACAAGAAAGGTCTAATCCCAAGACATTTGGAGACGGTGGCAGAATGAGAGGTGTTGATGTGAGCTGCGCTGGATTTCAATGCCTACTCCTGCAACAAAATTAACCCCGAATTCCAGTCCTGTTGGGATTAAAGGAAGGGACAAAGAAAGAGACCTTTGGGAAGATCTTGTTATTTCTAGAAGTACCCAAAGCCCCGCTGGGAACGAGGCCTAATGAGAACCCATTATTGTTCGTATTGTTCCCTCTGAAGTCAAAGGGACTTCTGCAATCGACTTGAAAGGAGCAGGACCTGGGAGCCATTTATTTTACTTTCACCCCCTTCGTGAGAGTTCATCAGTTCCAAAATAGTGACTTCGGGGTTTGTGGGTATGGGAAAATCCATCGAGCGAGAAACAGAGGCTGGTTTTTGATATTGCATCAAGGTGTCCAGGGAATTAGGTAAAGCTGTGGTGTAGTTTAAGTCTGGTTTACAGTGGGTGAATCGATGTTACCATTTAGTTCAGCTCACAAGCATGCTTTTGAAGAAAATCTGCTGATCCTTCCCAGTTACTCCACTTCGATGTGCATCATGGAGTTGCCTGGGAGGGCACGAACTGGGCTCCTCCCAGATTAAACTAGTCCAGAGGATACGCTTGGGCCCCTGCCAGCTGGTCCTCGGGACTAAACCAGGGCAGGCAAGACCAGGAACCACCGAAATGGGTACAGAGAGGGGTCAGCCCCAGCTCTCTTACCCTACAGACTCTGTTGCACTGCTGTATCCACGTCCTGTGTCTGTGCTGCCACAACAGCCTGGAGGGGATACGTGCTGGCCCCTGGCTTTCCCAGTTGTCCATCCTTGCCCAGTGTCAGACTGTAGCCTGGAGCAAGTCTGCAGGGCCTCATCAGGTGAGGAAGATCCATGGGAGGATCACCAAGCTCGCAGGAGATGGATTTTGCTGTTTCAGCACAGCCGTGCTCACCAGCGACTGCTCTCTCTTCTCTTGTGTTGCTGCAGCAGGCGCTGGATTGCTGTTTTCATGGAAAGGTTTTTCTGCTCACATAAGCAGCTGATTTTAAATACTTAAGAAATAGTCCCAGGCTAATTGAAATATGTTTATTAATAGATTTTAAAGAGCACAATATGGCTGGATTTGGAGTTACGCTTGGCAAGGTGGTTGCTGCAGGTGAACTGTGGTTGAAACAATGTTATGAACATTTTTTATTCTCCCCTTTCTTCTTGGAAGCCTCGAAGTTAAGGAGGACCAAAATCTGGATCCGATTCAGAGTTTTGTGGCTGAAGTTCCTGTTGCATGTTCTCCACATGAGAAATTGCTGTAAATGCTCATTCAGAAATCCTTCAGGAAGAATAATAAAGGCATTTGGTGAGATTTGCTTTATTATTCCCTTTACTGCAACTCCCACCAGCTACAGGTGCCTCTCCAGCTGCAGCTTCAGCTTGGCGACTTTCCTGGTTCGCCCTCCCCCGGGTTTGTTTGGTGCTTCTGCCTTTCATCCCTGGTTGCCGGCCGGGCCAGCGTTAGAGACCTGGCGGGAGCGCGGGTGCCGCCTTTGTCGCTGAGTTACTCATCAACCGGAGGGGCCGGCGGGGCTCGGGGGGTGCCTGGTTACTGTGGTTACCAGCGGCATCGCGCTCCGCTTGTAAATGCGATCTTTGACCGCAGCCGCCACTCCAGAGGAATTTTCACAGCTCCCAGAGAAGACAAAACTCCAGGAGTCGGGATGTAAAAGGTTATCTGATACAAGGCGGATGAAGCGGGGGCTTGTTCTGCGGCAAAGTGAATCCCTCTGCCTCACAATGAGGGAAAAGGTGTAAGGTTTTTCAGTTTCAGGCGTATTCCCTTCTTGTTAAATATGTTTCCTCTAGCTCTCTGGTAAAAGGGTTGTGCGTGGTGGTAGGGGCTTGGTCACTTGCCATTTGCAGAGGTATAAGGTCACTCAAAATTGTTCTTGTGATTGTATGTTCACAGCAAGAAAATTTTAATGAGTCTTTCATCAGTAGTAACCAGATCGTATCTGCTCCAGGGTATCACTCATCTGGCCCCAGCAGAATTAACGAGTTGAATGCCCTGAGCTGGGCTGGATTTACAGAAAAGGAACTCAAGACTTTGTCCGCGTAGTCACAGCAACAAAACCACAGCTAAACCATAAGTTTCTCCAGGATCTCACAGTGAATGTGGTTTAGCCTGAAAAGTTGTGGTCACCTGCCTGTGGGAGGGTGTTCTCAGTCGGGACTTTATTTTGTTCCTATCTGCTGCAAAAAGATATGTCACTGGTAACAGAAATCGGGGCCAGAGCACTGGAAACATGATGATACTGCTTTATTTACCGTGGTACCTTGTCTTACATGCACTGTTACATTACCTTAATGACTCTAATGACTCCATTTTTCAGAGGAGTTTGTATCTGTAGACCATATGTATCTATTCCATATTGCATTGTTATTTACTTGAATTACTTAAAGCGTTTAGTTCCAGGCATGGGCTTAACGGGAGGAAAGGGGCTTGTGCCCCTGAGCGCTGCCCTGGCTGAAGGGGAAGTGTGAGGGGTGTAAGTGCTGGGATTGCCCCCTCTTGCTGGGACCCTGCACCCCTCCTCGCTGCTTCAGATGCTCACTCTGAGCTCTGCTTAGGATTTTGGGAGCAGTCCTTCCTTCTATGTCCCTGGAGTTCAGGTCTTCAGTGCCTTTATTCTCATGCTTACATGGAAAATACAGCAGCACATAAGTGTATGCAGTTAATGAAAACACCCAAGAAATCATTGCCTGCCTGAGTTTAAAATCTGAGTGATGGTTCTGAGCAGATCCTCAGCCCTTACTGTGGAAAGACGGCAGCTCACTGCTGACAGCAGAGGTCCTGCCCCTGTCAGAGGAGGAGATGGGGCAACAGTGGCACACTGTGTTGGCTCCTGGTCGTGGGGAGAGTCAATTTTGGATGGTGTCAGGAACAAAACCAAAGGAATTAGTGCAGTTAAACCCATATCCAGTTATTTCTCAGTTCCCTCTTTGCTTCTGTGGAAAGCTCCCAAACCTGGTGTGATTAAGTGGGGCCCAACAATGTGTGTTTTTGAAGATGCTCTCCTTGCACCACATGGGGAGCTGCAGACAGAGCTGGAGAGGTGCTTATGAGGAGCAATGTCCCACGGCAAGCATGCAGGTAGAGGCAGTCAGGGGGGTATAGCAGGCAGAGGCTGTGTGCTGCTGTGGGATTACAGCCCCAGACAGAGATGAGAGGCCAGATACAGTTTCACTGGGGCATAAAGGGTTCTTTTTAGTGGAGCCAGGAATCCCATTAGCCTTTTCCTGAGCAACCTGTCTCCTATCCATGGGCAGTACATTTTGGTTACCTAGCATCTTATAGTGCATCTTATGTGGTTTAGCTATAAAATACATCTCTTGACGTTTGCTCACATTACAGAGAAGTCTGTCTCTTCAGTATGACTGGCTCCCACGAGCTTTAGTCACACAGCACGTCCTGCCTGACTCCACGGGTCTGTTCCCAGCGGGGACGATCTGGCTGCCAGTGTGACCACAGCCTGCCCAGCACAGTCTGCGTTACTTGCGGCATTAAGTGTCTTGAGATTCGAGTGGTCTGGAGTGTGATGCCTTACAGCCTGAAAAACTGCAGTGCTATAGTTTACTCCTTTCTCATAATTTTTGAGCAACTATACCATTTTTAAAGACTGAAATTCCCCACCTCTTCTGCTTGAATACACTGAGAAAGCAACAATTTTCCTGTGTCATCAATGTTGTAATACTGTCTGTGTGTACCCTCTAGTTCCTGTAATGTCACATCACTCTGGACTAGAAGTTTGAGAACAATTATTCATTACTTTAGTGTAAAAAGCACCCAAATATTCAAATTTTATATCATCAAAATTAAAATAGTACATATTACAGAATCACAGAATATTAGGAGTTGGAAGGGACCTCGAAAGATCATCCAGTCCAACTCCCCTGCTGGAGCAGGATCACCTAGACCAGGTCACACAGGAAATATTAGGCAATATCACTCTTATGTTAGTAGCTTTGTCTGCATTAGAGGAAATCCATCCTGTGAGAAAGGTTTTATTTGTGTGTAAAAGTATCTTATAACTGCTTATAATCCTTCTGAGTTACATATGAGTGGTCCTTCTGCTGTGAGAGGTAAATAAATTTAGTTTCACTTTTTGGCGGAGCTCTTTTAATTCCCACGTAGATACCAACAGCTTATAACCAGTCATGCCATCACACACCATTTGGAAAGTGGACTCTCCCATGCTGACTCTCAGAATAAATTGCTTAAAGAAATGGCCAGCCCATAGCCTCTCTTGAAATTAGACAATTTGGAGCAGTGCTGATGAGGATAAATTTGCAGGGATACTTGGCATGATTCAGTATGGGTGGCAACAATGACCTCCGCTGTTTCTGCCTAAAGTACTAGAATACATGTAATTTGGTTGCAAGCGGTAAAACAGTTTTCAGGTATAAACAGGTCAATTTGCTGTAGAGCTTATTATAATAATTTTCAGGTCTAAAAATTCTGTTTATTCCTCATAAACATCTCCCTGGGCACTGACACTGCCAATTCTTCCCTGAGTGAGCTGTCTTTTCTCCTTTGAGGAATTTCATTAACTTTACCCCAACTGCCTGAGTAAGGAGAGGTTTGCAAGACCAGGTCAGCATTTTGCCTTCCTTCCCCACAGGGTGCTAGCATTTAGTGTAAGTAATCAATTTTGCCATTTTAAATTAATTTTTAAGAAGACAGACTATTATTGGTAAGCAGTCTAGACTCTGTTGTTTGTCCTCTTTTTGTATGGATTTTGCCTGCCTGGATATTTTGTAATGTTTTTCCTTTGTTGAGATCTGTTCTTGATAGAATCATTATTTTGGTAAAAACCTTACGCTTGCCGCTATTTGCATACTTAAAAATGCTGGGGTCACCTGCCAGTGATATCACCTGCCCAGTGATACCATTAGGTCTCCCGTATTTGTCTCCCTTTGGGATTAACCATTGCTGCTTCCCCACCAGGAACATCTGTCGATCTTTTCTGTGCTGTCTGGCAGCTTCATTACGGATCTCAAACGCATGTAAGCACCTTGGGGCTGGGGCTGTCTCTGACTTTTCTTTCGGCCAATGCAGTTCATTTAGCCAGTGCTTAACCAGCTACACTTGTGAGTAATCGTGACACAGATACTGCGAGAGTACTTGTAAAAAGTAGAAAATTCATGGTCTTATTTTGAAAGGTTTGGTAACCAGCCTCTCCCACAAGGAACTCGGTATGGTGAACTCAGACTTTTCAATGTCAAGCTTTTAATCTCCAGGTTGTCCTTTTTACTTTAAAAAGGCTAAATTGTCCCGCTGGCTCTTATTGCAGGGCATTACCAGGTGCTGTTCTGCACTGTTTTACTGGTGGAAAGGTATTTGAGGTCCTGGTAATTTTATTTGTTTATTTAGGTAGGGGTTTTTGTGTGATCACTTGAGAGGATCAATGAATTGCTTTGTTTTTCTTAATTTTATTTTATACCTGCATCATAGGTTGTTGGACAGATCAGAGACAGGATATGCTCTTGGTACCTGCACTTCAAGTGACATTTCCCATGGCAGCCATATGAAAAAGGAAGCAAACAAATGTAGTAGATGCACTCATTCCTTAGGGCACAATTGCTTTTTAAGAGGTGCACTGATGGAATATGCCTTCTAATCAGGAGGTACGAGGAGAGGATGGGCCCTCATTGTACAGGAGGGGCTGGCAGTCGCTGGGGGTTTGGCTGCAGAGCGAATGTGGAGCTGGAGGCCCAGAGCTGTCCATCGGGGAGAGCTGCCCTGAAATACGAGCTCTCGGGTGGGGTTAGTCTTTTTTTTGGAATGCAGCTTCCTTGGTCTGATCATAATTCCAATAATCTGTGATTGATAGCTGTTATTAGTGCTTCTCTTCTCAGATACAGCTCAAGGATGGTCTGAAGAGAGGGCAATCAGGAGCCAGATCTGCCCCACTTGGGGTGGGTCTTTTCCATCTGTACATGACACCTGTGCTTCAGAAGTGATGCAGACTTCTTCAGTGGATGAGTTCTGTATTTCTTCTTCCAAACCATGTGCAATGTCAGGCATAGTTTATTTGACTAAAATACCTTCTTCCTGGGGTTGTTTTCACCACAGAAAGTATGTTGTGTTTGCTGGCTTGGATCAAACCATTACTTCAGTTACCCAAGGCACAGGATCAAGAAGATGAAGGACTTCCATAATCCTCTTGCAAATTTGCTGAAGTCAGTGGAGTTTTCCTACCTGAGCCCTATGAGCTGACCTTACAGAAAATATGGGTACCTTATCTTGGCTATGATTTCCCTCAGGGTAGGTGGCAGGCATTAGTTCACTGCAGTAAAATAAAACAAGAACCATTAATTCAGATCCCAGATACTCTCCTAAACTTACTTCCTGTCTTTCTGCTGGCACTGCCAGTGCTAACATAGCTCTTGCTAACTGAGTTCCTGGTGCACCTTGTGGGACTTTTCTTTGCCCCACTGGATATGGATGGCAATCTAGGAGAAGGATACTTATGTGTACCCAAAAACAGAAGACAAAGGACTGTAGCTCACAGGAGAGTTTGTGTTGTTTCACTGTAGCTTTGGGTCAGTTTTCCATGGCACCCAGTTCTAAATAGTGTACAGGCTTACATTGCCTCTGTGCATTTTTCTGTACAAATATTTGTGAATGTATCAATATCTATATATATTTCTTTTAATAAAAGTTTAAAACTCCATAGAGCTTTCTAAGGCAATGGCATAAGCTATGGTGTTATTAAAAGACACAAACATGGTATTACGGTGAGCAGGGAGTGATTTAGTAGGGCTTTTAGGATGTAATGAGTGCATTAGCAGTCTTAAAAAATTAGTGTGTGAATCAAATCCTGACTCATGCACAGGAACATTTTTGACTTGCTGAGTTAGTCTGTTGGATTTCATAGAGGCAGCAAATTCATGAAATACATGAATTATTTGCCTTTCAGCAACTCCTTTTCCCTTTTTTTAAATGTGTCAAAATTGCTAATAGTTAAAAAGTTGTTTTCATTCTAAGTACAGACATTTCATATTACAAAATAATTTTGGTATATATAGACTCAGCATTTTCTTGTCCTCTCTTTGTAAAACTGATGCTCTGGTCTCCAGGACATTTGCATTGGCACAAACCACTGTCCAGCCTCAAAGGGCTGCAGGTGTCTCGTGCACACAGACCCTGCATCTGCTCCTCCCTCCGAGTTGCTCTTCGCTCCTCCAGCAGTTGTGGAGTGGTTGGGATGGCAAAACGGGTTCCTTACCCGGAGGAGAGTACTGGAGACAACATTACCAGTTTTTTTCTGGTGTGAAACTCTTGCCAGCAAGCACACTTACCGGTTTATTTAACACCCTGACACCTGGAGCTCTGCTATTTCACAGGAGTCTCTTTCTCATTTTAAAAAACATGAAGCTTCAGGAGCCCCCAGTCTCCAGTGTCATTTACTGGCCTAATTTTCTAGCACAAATAGTAAGTACCAATATTTATTTTTATTTGGATAAACGTCCTTGTTCTTTTTGAGGCTTAGCTCCTGATTTTTGAATACACAGAATTGGAAAAAAATATCATAAGCATTCGAATACTTTTGTAAATGAATTCTCTTGGGCCGCAATCAGGGAGAGCTAATATTCTTACATTAGCATGGAAGCGCCTTAGGCCTTTCTTCTTTCTCCTTTATTGATATCATCTGAAGTGTCTTTAGAGTCAGGTTCTGGATTCATTAAGTCTGAATTTTTATGGGTGAGACATTGCTAGTTAGCCATCACACTCAGTTTACACCACTTCAGCTGATACCTCTCTTCATGGAAATCTGTAGAATTACGTGATTTAGGTGGGTATCACTGCAAATGTACATCCCCTTGCAGCAAGCACTGTTTCACAAGGTCAGGGGCCTTCACCCGGTTCGAGCAGAACAGACTGGCGGCAGCTTTGACCATTGCTGGAGCATTACCGTGCTCTGCTGCAGCTCCTGTTCTCCACATACTGCATGAGTTGAGTTAACCCTAATTGTAAAGCTTCTCTGGCAACTTGAAGTACCACTGTTACAGCTAATGGGACTTGCACATCCTAATCCTTTAGATCACTTTGAGCATCTTGGACTTTTTTTTTTTAAAGGGAGAAAAAAACCAAACCAGCGTTGAGCTAATGTTAAGAATCTAACTTAAGCTCTCGAAAAACAAGAGAATTTGGCATCATTATCTTTGCCTGTTGTTCCTGTGTATTACTGCTACTGTGATCACTTACAGGAAAGACGCCGACCTGCATGAGTTTGAAAGCTCAGGTAGAAAAAATAAACCACTTTAATGAGCAAATGTTTAATAACTTTAATACAAGATTTCCCAACCTCCTGCAATTTCATTTTAAAATCACGTGTTATTATGAAAAAGCCATACTCTGACAGTTATGCCACGTTTTAATAGAGTCCTAGGGCCTAATTCTGCTATGTTTGCATTAAGCAAAACTTTGTTCCAGGAGCAGTCATATGGCAATTACCAGGAGTAGATTATTGCACACCATGAGTAAGCGTGTGATTTAATTACCTGGTGGAAGATTCTCATTAGTGTAAAATGAAATACTGACCTTTCCAAAGTCCAATACCTGAAGTTAAGCAAAACTAGATAAAGCTGTTTTCTATCTAAAAGCCAAGAGTATTCATTGAGCATTGGGAACTCCTTGTAAAAATGTGATGGGAAAAGTTGGCCACCAGTCTGGAATAAGTGTGGCATGGGCTGGAGCCTGCACCGTTCCCGGGGATGGGAATTTTTCCTTTGACTTTGCAGAGAGCAAGATAAAGATCGGTTTGCTGAGCTCTGAGGGACCAGTTAAACAACTCTGGTGTTGGTTACATACTCGTGGTAAGCCTATGGACTAAATGTGCAACTACTTCAACAAGTAAATACTTCTAAATTAACAGTGATAAATGAACTAACTTAATCCTTTACATATATAGTAACGTCTTTTGTGTGTCATATTTTAGCACATTGGGATCTGAAGATATTTCTAACAGAAGAACACAGTACACACTCCAGTGAGGGGGAGCAACAGTCTGTAAGCACACCTTTTGGGGATCTTAACTGGGCATTAACCAGCACAGGCTTTATTAGCAGAATTCTCCTCTCAAGTCTATTTACATACAACACACCAGTCACCTTTCATCAGATTTTCCTTCAGGGGAGCAGCAAGAGTCTTCGACAACAAAACTTGTGCACCTTGGTGCGCTGTGTTTGCAGACAGCTCAAAGGAGAGAGTTGCATGCTGTAGAGTTTGTTCTCATCAGATGGACATAAAGATAAATCTATTCCCTGCTTATGTTTGTTTTCTTGGTTGTTCTTTGTTGGGTGTCTCGGTGTTTTTGTTTGAAAGATGTTTTGCTGCCCTGTAGATTTCTCTATGGTTTCTTGCTATAAAGTTATAGAGCTGAATTCTCAGCTGAGATCTCTTCTGACTCTGGAGGTGCATCTTCTCAGATGATGATTTTGAAGTCAGAAGCCAGGGAGGCAGAAGGTGTATGCTCACATGGACCTAGATTGGATGGCTGCTGAGTATAGCTGTGGCGTGGCAGTTACACTGACCTCAGGTCAGGAGAGCCGCAGAAAGCAAACCTGAGAGTGACAAGATAAACAGGGATTATAGGGTGAAGGCTTTGGCCTGAGAGAGAATAGTGCTCACTCCTTAAAAAAACCTCCAAATTATATGTGGTTTGCTTCTGTTAATGGTACTCATTTGATGCGCTGACAAAATTTAGAGCAGAAGCATTAGCCAACAGCATTTAACTTTATCTTCTAATAGTTAGAGAGTTGGTTTCACAGCATGAATAATCAGGATCTACCTCCTTTCCTCATGGAGTCCTTTCTGACTTGCAGGCATGCCAGGTTGCCTGTGTTCTCTTCTCCACTTGCCTGTATTGCAGCTGGCATTGCAGCACGGGCCGTGGTGAAGAAAGGGTGCCTGGATATGCTATGGCAGGACATGGGCGCATAAGGAGCAGGGACAGCTATTAGCTGTCCAGCGTTGCCGTTGCCATTGTTTCCCAAATCGCACATCCTGAGGTTTACACAATGTATCGTTTTGTTAATTGTCTGAAAATTTTGTGTGATTCGGGCAGTGCATAGTCTATGGTCTGTTTATTCATAAATACCAGCCCATTAATTTTGTTTAACTTCTCTGACTTTATGTTGGCAAATAGTTATCTGTAATACTGTAGACCATAAATGCCTATAAATGGATATAAATGCCTTTTTGGATAGTATTTTTATTGAGATCTTACTTTGGCCTTCAGAGAAATGCAGAGCAAAAAATGTACTCATAATTAACCATATAACATCTGCTCAGATGCCTTACTGCCTGACTTGCAGATGTGGTTAGATACTTACGCAGTGTTGGTATGTTTGCTTTGCAGTATAGATGATGAAATTTGTAAGGTTGCTGGAATACAGTTGACACCAAGTCTGCCATACCTTCTGCATAGTGCCACTGTCATGCACAAGATTAATTTCTTGTGCCACAGAAATATCACAGGTGGTTCTTGTTCCCACACAAGGAAAACAGATTTATTATTCCATTACTTTTGCACTCTCCAAAGCGTTGAGTGAGGACTCTGTGTCAGGCAGCATTGAAATGTTGAAAAGTAGAAGATAATGGAAGGACAAAAATATGTTCCCCTTCACAGCGGAGATCCCTCTCTACGAAAGTAAACGGAGAAAGAATTAAACTATAAATTCCCATTTAAAACTTCCATCTCTTAAAATAGGATTATTTGAACAACATAATATAGGATATAAAGATTTTAACTACATGTCATGTACCGCTTCCAATTTTTAATAGAGATCTCTTTTATTAGTTGTATTTTGCTGTTTTGATGAGTGTTTTCACCTGAAGATGATGAGTGAAACCTATGAAAGCTTTGGCAGAGCGCATTGCTCTGGCGGGTGGATGGCCCCAGGCGGCTTGTCATGTGGGTGCCCGTTGCTCCTGAGGTGTCGGTGGGAGCTGCTTGGAGGAAAAGCACTGCTTGACTTCTCATCCTGGTGGCAGCCATGCTGCTTTGATGATTACTGCAGTAAAAGAGCTCGGTTGATACTGCTTTAAGTGTTTGATCATACAAGTCTTACTATGTCAGATTTGCCTTCGTAGACCCAGACCAGAGGCTGTTGCAGAGCATTTCTCTGAGAAGTGACTCTTACAAAGGTGAGCCTGGCCTTGACTGCTCTGATCAGTGAGTGTGAAGGTTTCTAGGATCAAAAGAGCAGATTAACAGAAAAGATGTTTATGGACTTTCTGTATCACACGTGGAGATAGATATTTAAGTACTAAAGTGACCATAAACAGCATGTGTTATAGAGTCACATATCAGTCTCCCAGCTGTGGCACGTGGGGTGGTGTAACTGTCCCCTTTGGTTTCAACTCAAAATGTTAGCCCTCTTTTTTTTCTTTTTTTCTTTTCTTTCTGCTTCTATAAATCTTTGGGCAGGAGTGCATTCTTGGCATTGTTGGGTGTTTTTGGGGAAAGCAATTCCACACATTCTTAGCTTTGGGAAAGTGATCAGGCAGAAAGGCGTGAACTAACATTGGATGATTTATCATTGTTCCACCAGAAAAGGGACACAAGACCTTAAACAACTACTAGCTGCATAAGCCCAGAAAGTTATTTTACACAGGATTGTTTAAGCCTAAAATAGGAATAATGACAGCTTTGCATACTGGAGAGGTGCACTCCAGTTTGTATAAAACCAAAGGCATTATATACTTGCATGTTTACTTTGATAATGCAATAATGGGAAAAAGTGTAAAAAGGAGAGATTTGCTGTCAGGAAAAATACTAAGACTGTCAAGGCTTAATATGTCAAAATGTTGGGTACTTTGTTCAGTCCGGGAGGTCTCTATCTCTGTGTTTTTAACAATGGTCTTCACCAAACTAGGATTTCAGTTCACTCATGTGCTGTCTTGGTCAATGAAGAACTCCCTTTCTGTGATGCTGAGAGAAAGAAGACAGACAGCTTTACTGAGATTCCCATTTTATTAGATTCAAAATCAATTATTGGACATCTGATCTTATGTTCCCGAGTGATTGATAGCAGAGACCTTGCCTTAAAGCCCCTTTTTTATTCTACTGCATATACTGTGTAGTAGAAATTGGCTAATTTAAATATAGTAGTTGTAAAAGGAGTATGTCAAATGCTACCTCAACTTCACTTTCTTCAGAAAGCACTCGCAAATCAGATAGGCAGTAAATTGTTTTAATTTGTTTATGAATTCAGTAAGAATTATCTACAAAGCCATCACACTTCTAGGTTTTCTTGGACAAGTCTCCTTTCTCTTCCCAGCAATTTTGTCCAGGCAGAAAAACAGGACTTTACCTGTATGACAGCATGTATGTCAAGCCCTCAGATATGTGTACTTTAACTGTGTGAAAATTTTGCCTAAAGAGGTATTTGATAATTAGGCTAATTAAAAGCAAGCATTAGAACAGACTCACTGAAGATATCTGTGTAAGTTGTTTCTCTGTATAAACAGAAAGAGATAGGAGCAAGAAAAATTACAGAAGTAGTTATAAAGGGTGAACCTCCCTGTAACCTACAACTCTTAGATTTGCTTACGTTTTTCCTTTTGCTTTAAGCAGTCACTGGCCATTTCTATACAACAGTGATGTGAAATGACCCACCTTCCACATTTGTTTGCCATGTCAGAAGAAGAGCTGCTTAAAAGGATGAAAGCTTTATTTGGTGTCCTTCAGGCCTGAACCAGAACAGTAACTAGTACAGCTGCTGCTTTGGCTTTAAAGATAACACTACTGTGAAGATTTGTCTGGTTTTTGGTACATAGTTTTCTGGGTGACAGTCTTTTGAAGTTTGTGGTGGACTACTTTGTACAAACACATGCATGAAGTGTTTCCAGCCCTGGGTCATGATAAAGCCTCTCTAAAGGAAATCAGGCAGTGTATTTTGTTCTGGTTCACAAAAGTGGTATTGAATAACATAGTGAAAACCTTTGCTGCTTAGTGAATCAGGAGAGAAACAGCAGTTTGGCCCCAGCCGGAGGAGTGGAGTCATGGTGTATAGAGCTGCAAGAAGGTGATGTCGCAGGTCCTTTGGGTTTATATTCTAAAAGAAATAAAGTACTCTTTCTTTTAGACACAAGTCAATCTAATTCTGACTTCCTTCAGTCAGGAACCACGGGCAGAGTCAGGAGCTGGCAGTGAAGTAAAGCAGCCCCCCAGGGTGGAAGATTGAGAACTGAGGGAAGTGGGAGGGAAGGAACAGGCTGTCAGTTGTGGGAAGCTGCTGGTGTTGGGCACACTTATTTAATCCTAAAGGTTTTCCTTTCCTGACTGCCCCAGAGTTCCCTCCCAGTCCTCCTGGGTGAAAAATAGCTGGTACCCTGGACCTGCCAAAACGTCTGTGTCTGAAGGCATGGAAATTCCAGTTTACAGCTTTATTGAGAGAGAGAATACGTAGAAGGGAGAGTGGAGGGAGAGGAATACGGGATGGTCTTGGGGAACTTCTTGACACGGGAGTTAAACTCACTGCTTGGAAGATATGATTGTCAATAGATGTGCTTGTCGTCAATCCATACATGTCTATATCTATCTGTGTGTGTGTGTATGTCCATGTCATATATTGGAATTTTATATGGCAATGCAACTTCCAGTTCTGTAAAGAGAATATTGGGTGAGGCGTTGCCTAAGATTGTTCATAGAATCGTTACGGTTGGAAAAGACCTCCAAGATCATCCAGTCCAGCCGTTAGCTAACTCTGCCGTGCCCACTTCTAAACCATGTCCCTGAGCACCACATTGTTACATTATTACTCAGCAGCATTTGGACTAGATGGGAAATAGTGAGCAAAAATACTTCTTTGAGTTAAAAAAAAACACCACCTTTCCTGTAAATGAAAAATTATCATTATTCAGCATTTGCAGCCGGAAATGGTTCACCTTCAACCTGAAAGTGAAAACTCCTTAAAATGAAAGAGTTGGGGAAAAGAAAAAAAAATCATAAACCTAGAATGTATGTTCAATTTTAGAGACAGGAGCTTTAATACTCTAAGAAAGCTGAAGTCTTTTTGCAATATACACACAACGTGTGTGTGTTTTCAGTCGTGGTAGTATAAACTTCAACAGAACCACAGGGTTTGATTCGTGTTGGTAACAGTGAACGTGAGAAGAATATTTGGCTTGTGATCTTAATGTTTTAGCTCCTCACCAGAACTCAAATCCACAGGTAAAACACATAGATATTTTCCTGTGAAAGTGTGAATTCACAAGGGAAAAATTGGATGCATGGAATGGTATGGTTAAAGTTGAAAGCTAAAGAGAAATTGTGCGAAGTCCTAAAACGCAGATGCGTAGGCTCAGATCTGCTTCCATTACAGCTAATGCCAAAACTCCTATTGTTTTCACTGAGAGCTGGAGTGAGACTTTTATTGATATCATGCCAGTCTGAATTCCTTCTCTTATTCTTGATCTTGATCTTGACAATCACTTTTTGCATTACAGCTCCATTAGAGATTTAAAACACAGTATAATAAAACTCAGTGAAAAAATAACTTAATGCTCCTAAATTATTATGCAAATGGATACAAATTTAAACTCATTCACATCATTGCAGTTCTCTCTTTATGCTGAACAATAGAATCCAGTCTTCATTCTTTTCACTTGCTAATCAATTTTTAGTGCTCTGTCTTTTCAGGGGTTTCTAGAGTATCGAAATAATTGAAAATAATTGGTCTTTCAGTTGTTTTACAGTTAGTACTCCGATAATTGAAAATGAAACAGATTTTGCATGTTGTATTTTCATAAAACAATTAATTATTATTCAGTGGCCTTTATTCAGTGGCCAATATGGAGTATTCTTGGCAGCGCACAGCCCCAAACCGATGGATTTTGGCCTCTGCAGTTTGGCAGCAACTGAAATAGCTGATATTGAGCCTCCACAAGGAACCAAAATTAAAAAGACTGAACCGAAGCATTTTCTCCCATTTTGCTTGTGGGTCTTTGCTGTGTGAGTTCATTTACCACCGGCTTTTGCACAGGATAGCTGTAGAAGCATTGCTGTATTGTTTTACCACTTCATTTGGCAAATTACACACAATTAAAGACAGTTTGAAAAATTAATATATTTTTCAGAAAGATCTTTTGTGAATAGACCAGCCCTTGTCCACAGTCAATATTCTGTACAGCTTTTGTATTACACCAAGTAACAGGGCCTGATGCAGACAAGGGAAGTTCTGCAAGCACTGATTCCCTGTGAGCTGCCAGGAGTGGGATACATTCTGGGACATTTCCACCACTTATGTACATGAGCAGGGTCTTGTACAGACACTGAGTAAATAGTGGTACAGTAAAGGGTATCGTTCCCTCTTCTGTACATAAGGGCACACAAGGTGCAGAGTCTTAACTCAGCCTGTTGCTCCCTGTGAAGCCCGGGCCAGTCCATACCCTGTATAATGAAGCAGATATGTCCGGCCTCCAAAAGTTTTGGCTGGCCTTGCGACAGGACAGTTTTTTAATAGGGATAATGTGGGGCTGGGGAGCCTGTCCCATTCACCCAGTGCTGGCTTTGTAGTGGCTGTTAGGGAGCATGAGCATGTTCGTGTATTTTCTCTGAGTGGTTGGACCAGGAAAAGAAAAGTAGATTAGATAAACCCAGTTAATGGAAATATTAGAGACATCTTATACCTATGTTTTTCCCCTTCTTGTCATACATTTTCCTCTACATACATTTCAAGCAGAAGAAGAATTGCCAAAAGGAACAAGGACCGTGCGGGGACAATGAAACCCAAGTTCAGCAGCCCACAGCCTGCCGAGGGCTGGGAGCTGGGAGGTGCAGCCTTTTAAGGGCGCCAGACTGGGTAGGCTTGCCCACATGCAAATCCCGATTTGAACTGTAAAAACACTTCTGGGATTGGTCTTGCTGGGACATGTTTTCTCGATCATTCTCACAATCCCAGAAGGAACAGATTTTTCAGTAGTGCCTGTTGCGATAGGACAAGGAGGCACACTACGAAGCTGCTCTGCTTGAGCTCTCGTGCCTCCTTGCTTTGCAGTGGCTCTGTTAGCATGTTTGCAGGTGAGGTGATTTCCTTGAAAATGCATGTCAAGCCAATGTGTTTTCATTCTTAAAGCATCTTCTAACCCTCCACCCAAAACCTGCTGAAAAAATTGTCCTTTCCCTGCAGATTTAGAAAAATCTCCCAGCTCTGCTTCAAGTAAATTTACAGTATTTAATGTCATGTGGTAACAAATCTGACGTGCTGCACAACACTGGATTGACTTCTGCACCTGTGGCTGGAGGGGTAACTCCTGTCTTATACCCCTTTAGTGCCTCAGTACCAAGTACCCAGCCCAAACAGTGTTACTGAATTTCTCTACAGACTTTCCAATCTTTTTTTGTTTTATACACACATGTATACAAAAATCTGTGTCTGTTAATGATGGTGGTAGGTTTATGGGCTATGCAAAGGAGGGATCTGGGTGGGAACGTGAGATCCAGGCTGGTGCAGCTGCAGGAGCATCAGCAGAGCCATTGCAGGCAGCTTTCTGCTTTCTCATTTCAAAGGAGAGGCAGATCCTTTCTGTGGCCAGTCTGGAGTGTTACCTGCCAAAAAATAATCCCTTGGACCCTTATGCTCTCTGTGAGGCCTCTCAGGTGGGTGAACACAAGCTTAGTAGAACAGAACAGCTCAAATAGTCATCAGGTGGTTGTTTGGATAGGAATAATTTTTTATCCTTTTCTTCACAAAAGGCTTCATCAAGGTATGGGTTACTTGTCAACAGCTGAAGTCAAGTAGTGATAGGCGAATCTTTCTCTCTATTTACACAACACCACGCAAGAAAGCTGTGTTTTTTAAATAGTCTGTGTAAGAACTGTAAAAACAAATGTCTCCACCCTTCACAAACAAAGGCTTTACTGGAAAGGCCATTTGCCATGTGTAGAGCAGAGAAAAAAACAAAATGTAGAAATACCCTGTTCACAATTGAAAGGGGAATCCTAGCCCTTCTTCCCTCCGTGTTTGCAAACATGTCTACGGTGACTCCATGAGCTCTGCAGAGCTGACCGTGAAGGAGGAAGAGAAAAGCTTTGGGGGAACAGACAGCACATCAACCCCTCTCCCAGCCCAGTGTATTTCTGAAACAGGTCTGAGAAGAAGCTGATGCCATTTGGCTCCTCTGTGAGCTCCTCAGCATAGACTGCTGATGGGGACTTGGCTTCTGAAGGCTGATGCTCGCTATTTCTGAAGGCCAATGACTACACCTCACTTGTACCCTGAAGGTATCCGTTCCCCTGCTGGTCAGTCACCAGTTGTATATTTTGTACGCATTAGCTACTGCTTCCCAGGCAACCAGAGATGCACCACAAACAGGTTGCAACAAGAGCCTTTAAAATGCTGAAAGGTTAGAATGCAGCAAGTGGGATTTTCAGCGCATTAAAAACAATCTCGTAAACCTTTCATCCCCATATTTTTAACAGATGTTTTTAGTGTGTGTATCTTTCTAGGAAAAACATTTACTTGAGGAGATCTAGAAGTATAAATTCAACTGTAAATTGAATTGAGAAAGAACATAAGATGAGGCACCTCTCCAGCATTTTTAAAATCATGCAGCAGGATACAAGACCTTATAATGATTTTTCCAGTGGCTTACTGTTATTTTTTCCAGCATCGCTACCTTTCTGTCTGCTTCTTATTCTTTAAACTGAGGCGTGGTATGAATTGGGAGGGATCTCAGGTCTTAGCAAATAGGGCATATATGAGCTCTGCACCAACTGCACGTCAAAGAAAGCTCTCAGAAACGAGTGGTTTTGTGTCCATGCAGAGCAGAGAAACACTTGGTTGCCTTCTTCCTTGCACAGAAAAAGATCTGCAGCATGGGCTTCATTTGCAGAACACAAAGCTGTTTAAAGTCTCTTAGGCTCCTGTTTCTGAAATAGTGATCTGCAAAACAGCAAAGAGACACCCTTTGGTGCCCTTCGGAAACTCTATAGTGTTTTCAATTTAACATTTGCTGGAAATGTCACATTTTGGTCCTCGGAGAAATCGGGTGACCCAAAAAGCATGGCCGTTGCTTCTGCAAATCTTACCTAGAGGGAGGTTTAAGAGGTGTTAGCTGAGGTGGTGCTCGGCACCCCACAGGGTGCCAGAAGCGGTACCTGGGCAGCGTTTGAGTGACACGGCACGGGGCAGCCGTGGGGAACAGAGTGGGAGCTGCCGCTGCGGTGGCCCTGTGCCCTGCCCGAGGAAGTTTGTACGTGGGACATGGGACATTTTAGGGAAGTTTGATGCTGAAGTGTAAAGGAGCTGAGCAACCCAAGCTGGGAGCAGTAGAGGCAAGGAGTGAAGGGCACTGTAGGAATGGACTGCACCTCCTCATAATAATTAACTCTGAACTCCAGACTAGACGAAAAGTCTGCAAGCTGTTTCATTTTTTTTTAATCCTTTTTTTACATGCTGATATAAATGATAGAATTATGATGATGAGCCAAATAAGCTGGGGTGGCAAATGAAATAACCTTTATATAGGAAAGGTTTTCCTGTCTTTGGTTGAAGTACGTTCGGCATGTCTTTTTATTGTTTAAATTGTCTAATTGCTGTGTTCCAGGAAGGTATTATTTTACTCAATTTATTATTCTTTAATTTGCAAGGTAAACTTTAATTTGGTGCCAAAAGGTCAGCTCATTAATATTTTTTAATCTAGTTATTTAACTTTGCTTTTAAGAAATCTTTCAGTGACCAGCATCTGCAGCTTAACTCTAATTCTCTGTGTCCTGTAAAATAACTCTTGAAATCCACTGAATAAAATGAGAAATAAGAAACATGAGGTAATGATTAATAAAATTGATCAGGAGCGGGGTGCCACAGTCTTGCCCAGACCTAAGCACTGTGGATTGCTGGGTCTGCAGCATGTTACCCCTTGCAGGAGCAGCTTCTCCAAGAACTTGCTTAGTTTCTCTTGGCAAAGGTAGCCTCTGATGCTGGGAGGAAGAACATCCCCAAGTGCTAGCCTTGAACGGCTGCTGATCCCAGAGCCAGCCTGCGTAAGTCCAGCGGGGACAGATCTATGTGCTCCTCGATGCTTTAAAAATACCGCTGAAACCTTCCAGATGCTGGTCTATGCAAGTTTACCAGCTGAATTTTCGCCCTCACCAGTGCTGTAGGAAAGCATGCTGCATGTGTCTGAGCTTCATCTGAGCTCGTCTGTTTGCTCTGCTTTGGAGCAATATGGGAATATCAGGTGATAAACACACACGTGTTCTTTTTTTCCATATTCCTCCTTGGATGAGCTTGTGCCAGAAGTCGCTGAGATGTTAGGAAGGCTCCGGAAGCTGGTAATTTGCTCACTTAGAGCTCCATAAAAGATACCACTTTTTGGTATGGTTCTTACCATTTAAAGGCAAATATAATTAAGAAATTGAGTCAGTTTACAAATAGGTCATGGATCATGTAATAAACTCCAATTGTTGACATTTATGGAGGCATTTTCTCCCAAACATTGTTTATGAAAGGCAACTGGCAAAGGCAAAGAGACAAAAACTGCTGAAGGCTCCGTTTCTGGGCAGCGCTCAGCCTCCCCAGCTCCTCCTCTCTCCTCAGCATTGTTTTTGAAGCTCCCTTTTAGTATGTTCATGTATGTACATGTGCTGCAGTTCAAGTGGCGCAGGAGTTGATTTTCTCGTACCGAGAGCTGTGGGCTGTTAATTGCTGGGCTGGTTTTAACCGGGGCTGGGTTTCACCCAAACGCTGCCTTTGCCCCGGGGAGGCTGCAGCACAGGTCTGTGGTTTTAGCCATTATCTGGGGCTTTGCAGAGCCACCCAGGGTGGCTGTTCCAGATGAGGGACAGTGTCCTGTCAGGCTGCCAGGTGTCCTGCAAGACCGTCCCCTTCACCAGGTCAGCGTGGAGGCCTTCAGCTGTCTCCAGCAGCACAGACCTTTGTGCATCTCAGCCCAGAGTCAACCTCTGGAACAGCTGTAGGTGCAGGTATGGTCTTGCTCTTTGCAGGAGAGCAGCAGCACGTCCAAGCACCATAGCTGCTGCAGGCAAGAAGGGGTCAGGGTAAGTCTGTTCTTGAAGCCGCCGGTAAATTAGCCATTAGGTTTTTCTTTCTTCAGTTTGCTGTGAGTTGCATCCCATTCTTGTACCAGAATCATCTACTCCAGTCAGAGGCAGCAGATCTGAACTAAAAAAACGCTTGCTGGAGGCAAAATGCATATTCTTTCTTCATTAACCATACCAGACTGGTGAGAAAAAACAAAGGTGGGGGAGGCAGTGAAAACCAGATCAGGAAAACAGTTGAAAGACCTGGGACTGAGCTCAAGACTTGTCTGCATCCAGGTTTTTTCCTGTGTTCATGTGCGCTCAGAGATAGGGTTAGTTGGATTCAAGAGAAGGAAAATAAGGGGTAGCTAAGGAACAACCTGGAGTGGAGCTTCTCCTAAGCTGGCAGTGGTGGGTTGCAAGGTTGTGTTTCGGCCCCATTGATAAGGAGGCAAGGACAGGGCCAAACAGGCTGGAAGCTGCATCCTGTGGGGATCTTCAAGGAACAAAAGCATCTTTCATACTTCACAGCTATAAAATGCGTGAATCAACTCACCTGAGGCAGGAGAAGTCGGGAGCAGCTGACATCAGCTGCAGGAACGAGTGGCTCATTCTTTTGAGGTTAGCACATTTCCTGACAGACCCAGTCTGTGCTCTGGAGGCTGTCTCCATCCCTCCCTCCCTCCTTCCCTGCCAATACAAGCTTGGGATGGATATTTTGTATACCTTTTTCATTGTGTCACTGTGCAGGGCTTGGCTTTTTGGATGGTCCATGTGAAGTTCCACAGTCACGTCTGAGATGCCACCTTTTTTCCACTACAATTTCCATAGGTGGAATTTTAGTGCAAAATGTCCTAGTGTGACCAAGCTGGGATTGAACCTGTCTACAAGAAAACCCCTTGGTGCAAATTCCCCCCATCCCCACACTGTACAGGTTGGTGTTTGGGACACCAATAAAAGCAAGAGGGAAGCCAAGTTAAACTCATTTTATCTTTGTCTTTTGCCACGGCACTTGATGTGGTGTCAAAGACTTACAGTAATAGGATTATTTTCTTGTCAGATGGGAGCTGGAGACAGTCATCCCAGATGTGCACGCCTGGTTTGAAGGATGATTACCTTCTTGGTGTCAGCTCTTGGCCTCTTTTCAAAGGGACTCACACACATCACTTTTTTGCTCCTCACTCTCAGCTCTGCTAGGCGAGTACAGTTAAACAACGTAGAGCCAGTAAGCCGATGTTTGTCATGTTTTTCCTCCGGGGCAGTGGTGTCAAGAACAGACTCCTGAGCTTGTCGGGTGGAAGGTGGGATGGCACAGGTTTTCTCCTGGTTGAGGACAATGGAGGAGGACAGAGCTGCCGCAGCGCAGCAGGAGGGTCACGGCGCGCCGTGTTGCCCAGCACAAGGCGGCTGTTGGAGCCTTTTACGTAACTGGGATTTGGTTTAAGGTAAAAGATCATGTCTTTGCTCCGCTGACTGCAGGGGTGCATCTGCTCGAGAAACAGCAAAATGTTGTGCTGCTTGCAGTGGGCATGGTTTTAAAAGACCCTTTACTGGTAACGTGCAGCTTAAAATCTGGAAGTGCTACAAGGTGGCTCGAGAGGGGATTCAGAAGTAAATATTCACTTTTTAAAAAATCATTTATTATTTCACTTTTATCAATAGATCAGATTAACTAGGAAGTCTGGTGTATCTGGATTCATCTACATGAACCACTTAGTATCTTTTTGTTACAAAGGTGTCAAGAAGAGAAGCCAGCTGTTTTCTAATTCTGAAATCTCCAGACATCATTTGGTGCCTGTCACTGTGTCTCCAGGCTAAATACGAGCGTTCATCCTTCTGAAACCAGCCAGAATAGAATAAATAGAGAAGCTTAAATCAGCGTCACTCACTGAAAGGGAAAGCTTGTCCTTTCCCAAGATGCATTGACCAAAGGGTGTTTAATTGAGCTGAACAAAGCGGTATTGGAGGGGCCGCAAGAAGAAGAGCAGCGCTGGCCTCTGGGGTGGCTGAGTTGGCTGGGAAACCTGCGCTTGGCAAGGAGTCCTGGCTGGAAATGCTGAATTCTCCAGTGACTTTGGGAAGTCCTAAGAGCCAAGCCCAGATGCAACCGGCAGAGAGAGAGGGGAGTTAGACCAGAGGAGGTGGCCACTGAAGGAAGGAGGAGTGGTACTCCCAGTTAGATGGGCACAGGCAGCAGCTGGGAACTCAGCAGACTGTGGCCATCCCTTGGGTCCAGATGGGCCGTAAGTTACTTCTGTAATTCAAATAAAAACACTTGAAAGATTTCAAACTATTATTGTATATCATTAAAATCAGTAACTAGGCTATGTAAGAAAAGTGCAACCAGTGAAGTTTGTGTTGGGTTAAATGAGCTTGTGTCACGTTTGAATCCTGCAGACAGCAGCATCATGAGAATTAAAGATTTTCTTGTATTTGGCAAGTCACTTTTAAATGTAGTGGCTGCTGTGTTCATTACTAGCCCACAATTACTAAAACTACCATGTTGTTGCATCACCAGCTACTGCTTGATTTCATTTGTAAGACTTCTCAAGTCTCTTTACTTGTGATTAGATTCCACTGTTTGTGTCTCAGAACTGTTCTGTAGCTCTGCTAGAAGAAAATAAAGATATTTTTGTTACAGTGTGTGAAAATACGTAGTGTGTTAAATTCCCCTACCTCTTTGCACGGTGTGAAAAGCCAAGTGAGTTTATATTGTGCTGTAAGCTCTTCCGGATGTCTGCCTTCAGTTGCTTCTTACAGGTGCTCTGGTTTTCACCCCATTTATTCACACCCATAATGTTTCACCTCCCTATCCTTCTGCACTATCGGTTGTGGGTTTTTTGTTAGCAAAGTCTAGCATTTCAGCTCCCACCCCTCTGCCTCTGTCTCTGTTCTCTCTCTCCACCGCGGGTCCAGGAATCATTGTTCTCTGTTTAGTGATGTTGCCTAGGTCACAAATTGCATCATTTATTAACTTTTTTACCATAGCTCACTTGTTTCCCATACCCTCTGCATTGTGTGTGCGTGCATTAACGTAGCTGTCACCAAGCACTTATATTTCACTCTATTAATTAGTATTTTGACTTTTGAGGGATTTTTAACCCATAAAAAGTGCCTGCAGAGAGTCAGATTTGCAGAGTCACATATTCACTCATTCCCCAGGCTTGCAGAAAACTCGGATAATGTAGACCTGTGAGGTTCGCGTGTGTTGGGAAGATGTTTACTTACTGCGGGGCTGCAGCAGCGGAGGCAAACACCAGCCATCAGCGCACAACGTGCGGCTTTGCTTCTTGTGACGTGTATTGTGGCATACAGTTGAAAAGTGAGAATATATCTTTAGGGAGTAAGAAAAATAATGAATTTATCTTTTCTTTTATGCTTTCTGCTGGAGCCAATGATGAAACCTCTGAGCCAAGTGCCTCCCCTGCTTTTTTCCACTTATCTTGAAGCTCTTCTGAATTGTCAGCTGTGAATACAGGGAGGTTAGCACCCTCTTTGCTTAAGACCATTTAATCTTAGTGCTAACCTTTCATCGCAGAAAGCCCTGTGAGCCCTGCCAACGTGGGTCTGTTTCTGCAGCACTCCTGCATTCTTGGCTGCTGTGCGGGGTCTCTGCTGACCTGCAGTGGGTACCAGAGCAGCCTCAGACGAGGCTTCCTCTTGGCTTCCTATAGTCTTACATTTCTAGCATGATCTTTTTAAGCATTGACTGGCCTGCTGCTCATCTCATGAGTTTTCACTTGAAAATACTGACTCAGAAAGTTCCCCTGTATTCCTGAGGTGATCTTCCCTCTATGTGTTTATTGTATTAATCCCATCCTAGTTCCCAGAAGGCAACACCATATCCCATTCTCCTTGTTACAGACCACAGGTCTGGCTCTTCACCATGAAGCTGCCAGTAATGATCATTCACTTTGTCTCTCTGTCTCCTGGCTTTGTCTCATGTTTGCTCCTTACCTGTGAGTTTGGAAAGTTTTGGGTACATGTGTCCTTTTCTACACATTGATCTCTGTGGAAGCTGCAGCTCAGTCAGTCTGAGCAGTCCCTGAGCCCACACAGCAAATTCTCCACAAACATATGGACTGCGACCACAAATCCTTTTCTGCAGAGATGCCTCTGCAGTTCCCCAGCTCATGAAGATCCTATGAGCGCCTGCGCTGTTGCTTTGAGGGCTACATTTGGTTTTGTTGGTGTGCCAGTTCTCCTGTCTTTCCCATCTCCTTTGAGCTCTTGTAGGGAGGACTTCCTACAGATCCCAGTTTTCTTTCTTGCAAACTCTGCAGGTTTCTCTGTGTCTGCTCCAGCAGAAGCATCTGCTCCAGACAAGTGCTGTCATGACCCAAGCCCACACTGGTAGTATTGAACAAACATAATACGTAGTTACCCTTGAATGGTTAATTTTCATATACGCATTCATGGTTTTCCCCTGCTTGTGCTTCTCTGTGCTGCTGCTTTACTGGCGGTTGACAATTTGCATTTGAAGCAGTTGGCTTCAGTGTTAGTAGATGTTTTGTGACAGTTTGGGATGTCAAACCAGGGCCCTGTTCACCTCCTCAAATGTGCATCTGCCTCCTTGCCATGCTTTGCAGATCTGGCAGCCGAGTAGAGAGGGATTAGGCTCTAGACAGGGCTTTTTAATTAAAGGTGCAGGATGGAGCTCAGCGATCACCTCTGATTAATGGTGCAAATGCTTTAAGAAGAGAAATTAGAGCAATGGCGTATTAAGAGGTGGGTTCTCAGGTCATAATATCTCAAGCAGTTCAGTCTTTATTTAAAGTGATTTGGCCAGATTCTGCCTTCTGGTACCTGTGTGCATATCTCTAGAGTAACTCCTGTGTGCAAATCTAGAGTAACTCTGGCACACCAAAGGTGTTACAGAGCAGAGTTATTTTGCTTGAGGAAGTTCAGCATCTCTGTTCTTTCACCACTTGCTCTTTTGAGTAGAGT
>NW_010187867.1:70345-132949 GCF_000695765.1 Mesitornis unicolor | reverse complement strand
TGCTGAATACATTACTCTCAGAAAGAAGAGAGAAGCACCACATTTATTTCACAGTGATAAGCGGTGATGGAGAACTGTTCTGTGTTTCATGCTTGTTACAACCTCATTGGTGTCACCTTATTTCTCGCTACTCAGCTTCTGCTGGTAATTTGGGATTAGTTTGGTATTTTCTAGGATGATGTAATTATTCAAATCTCTCTACTTATGCAGTGGTGCATGGTGTGCACCGAGTGAGATCAGCACTTTTAAAGTAATTACAGAAGCATTGTTGCTTGGTTGGCAAATTAAAATGTGTGAAAGAGAGGTACAAGATGCACTCCTAATGTGAGACCTGATGAACCCCACTGTCTTTCCGTGGTCTCTGAAGTATCCTGCGCTTCCCAGATGACTCGGTCAGTAAAATGCAGCAGATGTTAAATGATACTACGTATTAATAAATTGCAATAGCCTGTCTATTGGCCTTGGGTAGTGTTTGGGTATGAGCCATGGACTTGTAAAAAAAACCCCTACATTCTGGTTATGAGTGTGGATGTAAGGGGAAAAAAAAGAGTATTAGGTAGGTAATATTAAAATGTTTCTTCTTTTTGGGTGCTGACTTAGCTTTAACCACCTGTTCAGCATTTTCTGAAGCCTCGAGTTACTGCTATAGAAACAACATTCAGGAGGTGCCTTGAGCCAACTGAGAAAGTGAGTCAAGAGAGGTCACTTCACAGAGCTTGAACTGTTTTAAAGAGTAAGTTGCCCAACACAGGAGCCTGGTGTCACAGCACCGTTTCCTGTTCACAGAGCCTCTTTCAGGGGCAAATGCAGAAGGGTTTAGCCATTAAACACGGAGCCGCAGCAGCCCTGGAACAAGAACGTGGAGTTGGATTTCCACAAGAAGAGACTGTGAAACGTCTGCTTTGCCAGACGGGTCTCTGAAAAAGAAACAAATACAAATTGGTAATTCTGGAGGGGCTAGAATATTCTGTTTTGAGCTTGAATGGTTTTTTTGCATTTTACTGGGTTTTTTTTAGTTTTAGTTATACATTCATCCTTATTCATCCTTCCTTTCTGAAATTATACTCCTTTTTTTTTTTACTTTTAGTTATACATCCATCCTTATTCAGAAAGGGAGTTTTTAATGAAGCTGAAGTACATTTGGCAATTTAGAAAGCCCTTTTAAATGTTACTGTAATGAAATTAGAGCAAGTTAGAGGCCATGGAGGCTCGAGTGTGGCTAAGCACACCCCACTCCGCAGACTTCATGCAAGGACTCTACATGATCATCCTTTACCAGTACAAGATTTTGAGTTATATATAAACATCAAAATATCTATTTTTGGGGTGGTAGAAATCATCTAAGTCATTCCCAGTGAAAGGTTCACTGGAATGGATACGTTTCTGTTAATTTATATTGTTTCAGTGACACGGTATTGGTAGTTTTCTGGTAGAAATGCTTTTTCTCCAATAGATGCTTTCTGCAGACGTTGCTGCCAGCTGTTGTGATACCTTTGCATGCGCTTGCTCTGTGTTTCCAGGGCATGAGGGGTGACATCTGCGTGACAAATTGTGGAGCTGGGTTGGATGACAGCCAGGTATCAGCACTGGCCACTGCACTGCCCCAGCCCTCCTGCCTGTGCTGCCTCTCCCTTCCCAGCACGCATTTACAGGAATGTTGCTGTCCTTTCCACTGACGTTCCCCCATGCTGAGCTGCTGCTGCCTGCGCTGCTCAGACACCCCAGCAGCCCTATAAACTGCTCCTGATCCGGGCTGCAGCTGCTTTGCCTTTCTCCCTATCACCAGCTGTCACGTCCAGAGAGAAATACTTCTTTCCGTGCAAATACTAAACCTCTGCCCCCCTTACCCAAGAGTCCACCTGGGAGACATTCAAGGAAATAAATGCTTCAAGCAGCCAGTGCTGTGAGGTCCTGCAGTGTGGACCACCATGGGTAGGATTTGGCCACGTCAGATGTTAGCAGGTTTCTTGCAGGCTGGGAGGCAGAGAGGGGTTTCTGGTGTACCCTGCAGAGAGGAGGAGCGGGTCTTCTCATGGGCCCATGAGGCATTTCCAGGGTTATTAATATTAACCCAGTGCAGTGGCGACAGATGCTATAACTTGGGTACCCTGTCAGGCTTTAGCTCCTTCTTGAAGATGCTGAGCACTAGCCAAGTACAGTAATATAAGCCTAAATCTAAATGGGGCTAAAAAGCTTTTTAAAAGCTGTTGGTATTTTAGAAAATACCTAAAATACACTTTTCTTCTGAGCACTATGTCACTGGATTGAGGCCATGGCGTAACCCAAATTTTATCAGTGGAGAGAGGATGAGTGGCTGCACTCAAGGGCGCTGTCCAGAGAGCCGATGTCCTGTCTGTACAGATGGCTCAGAGCTCAGGTGGTGCAAAAGTGTGCTCTGGACACTGAAACAGCAAATCCTTTATACTAATTAAACTTCAGCAATTATCTGAGCTTCTGGGAAGTGACTCCACAGACTGAAGCATCCTGCAGGAATTCAGATAAGCTCTTTGCAGAGAAAATCCTGATTTACAGACAGCTGCTTTTCGCAGTGTGTAGCACAAAATTTTAAAAAGGATTTTTTAAAAATAAAACTGTTGTTTATAATCACTCAGGGATAATACTTATCCCATATCATATGCATACAAATGGCTGACACAGGGGTTTGGTATGTTTTATGCAAGGGTGGTAAGACTCTACTAATGCTTGGCGAAATCTCGCCGTTCTGACTCAGTGGTTTCTCGAGAAGCCGCACTCTTGGAGTCGTACCAAAGGACAGTCTGGGGGCTCAAGCTGAAGGTTTCATGTCCAACAGACCCGTAATGCTTGTCTCTGCTGATATCAGTGGAACTATATGGGTAAGGATTCCTAGAATGAGGAGTATCATGTTTTCCCTGAATTCTTTACATTTTAAGGCTCAACACTAACAGTGACAGTTTTGAAGGATATTTTGTATAGGCTCAGTATTCTATATTTTTCCATAAAATACAACTAAAACAATAAGACATAATGCCTTTAAAGGTATTAGTAGCAATCTGTTGCTACTGTAATGAAGGAGAGATACATATTCATTAGACTTTGTATCAAATACAAACAACCTTAAGAAAATAGTGCACAAAGAAACTTCTTTCCTTGCATAGTTTAATCCATGGGAATCAAAGAAGTGCTTCTTCCATGGCACCATTAAAGTCACTGTATTTCCAGCTTTCACTGAATGTGTCCTTTTCCACCAATTCTTCCAAATTTTGCTTGGGTTGAAAGAGAGGGCTTTCCTATGCAATCATCCTGCCCGTGGCCAGAAGCATGGGACTGCTGAGCAGAGCCTGGCCTGACACCCTCCTGGTGATTCCTCTAACACTGTGATAGGATCAAGGATGTACCCGGAGCAGCAGTGTTTTCCTCTGCTGGTCCAGTATTGTAAATTCCCTTAAAGAGAATTTTTGCTTATAGCCTTGTATTGGTCCTAGAACGCAAAATACCTGTTCTGCCTACAGAGTGTCTGGCAGAGAATCTTATCTGATTCTTAAAGAAGTGAATCATGTAGTTATGACTCCATTTTTACAGCTCAGCTGATCAGAAATAATTAGATAGGCATTTGAGATTACAATATCGTTTCTGAGGATCAGTGTAGTTCCTGCATTTCACCAGTGGCTCCAGTCACTGCTGTTACCCACTCCCATCTGTTGTACCTTGGCCTGCCCTTTCTCTGCATGGGCTTCCCGAGACGACGTACGGTGACAGGAGTAAAACTCCTGCATTCCCTTCCTTTTGTCTGTGAGGCTGCTTTTCTCTTTGGGAAAGTTTTGGAGAGAAAAATACCCACTGCAGGTTCAGGACTATAGAAACAGGAAACAAGTGCTTTGTCCCTTTTGATTCGTGTCCAGCACACAAGTTTTTATGGCAGAAATCCAAGAATAATCTTCTCAGTTGACCATGCAGCCAAAACCGTGATGATCTCATTGCCAGTGGCCAGCGAGACGTAGATGGTGAGCTAATCAAAGGGGATTTTGTTTTTGCATTGCGTTTTTAAAAGATTGTGTGGGTTGCCTATCAACAGAGAGTCTGGACAAAGCACGTAGCATTTTTTCTATACATATTGCCAGTGCCTGATGAGTCTTTCCCAAAACTACAAAGGTTTGATAAGGGTGATTTTGTCTGTTTATTTTATCTTTCAGTTCTTATGTCTTTATTTTAATCACATGATGCAAGAAAATATTTTTATTTCCGTTTCTTATTTGCTTAAGTTTATTTCCTCAAGTTTCTTATTTCCTTATTTCCTCCTTATTTTGCTTAACTCAGCAGACCTCAGTTAACAGAAAAGATCAGCAAAACTGGTCAGTTGAAAATCTAGTAAGAATAAAGAAAACCTATTCCCTTTGAAACCAAAAATGGGGCAAAATACGACATTTTATTGAAGGAAGTATTTTCATTCTGGGGATTTCTAATGGAGTCAAGCTAATTGAAAATTTAAATCTTCATACTGTTTGAGATGGGTGTATTTTGTGTCGGATCCCAGTGGATGGACCTTGATGCTCCCCATCCCTTATCTTGATTTTGATCTACTACTTGCTAAAACTCTTAAACATTAATTGAAGTTGAGAGAGAGAGAAAAGAGAGCCAGTTATTAAGGCTGTGAAACCTTTCCTGTAGGACAGGTTACAGGTGGGACATCTGTGCCCCAGTCATTGCGCCCATCACCAAATTCAGTGTGAACTAGAGCAGTGTCGAGAGTTACCCTGCTGGTGCAGGTCCCTCATGTTTGCATCTCCTGGGGCAGGAGTGGCTGAACCAACCATTCCTGAGCCCGATGTGTGTGGAAGCTGCCATGTAGCCATTACTGCGTGTCCTTCCCTGGATGGATAGCCCTCTGGTTTTTCCTTGTATTAATTTTCAAATGATCTTCTGATGACTGAAACTACAGAAAACTGAAAAAAAATACATGTATGCCTAAGAACCCTCTTATTTTCCCAAGCCATGCTTCAACAGAGCACAAGCACAGTCAGCAGCCTGTTGAGCTACCACAGCTGAATTTTTCTGGTGGATTTCTTTTCCAGGGAGCTGGGCAAGTTTCTGCATTGCCCAGAACATCAATAATTCTTTCAGCTGATAGGCAGCTGTTGGAAAGCTTGGCTGTAAAGATGACATCAGAAAAGTGGGACCATCGTCTTTTGTTATTGTTCCCGTCTTTATTTTCCAGTCAAGACAGCAAACCTGAACTCTGTCTAGAGGGAAGCGTCCCCATGGTTTCACTGTGGGTCACAACAAGAAGCAGAGCATATCTCCAGGCAAAAGGAACATGGGAATGTAGAGACATTTAGAAAAATAAACCTGGTGGATTTTGTTTTGCTGACACTGTTTTTGAAAGGATCCCTTTGAGGTTACTAATACGCAGGATGGGCGCAAACACTGAGGCGGAGAAGCCGTTTCCTTATCGCTGCTCCTGGTTTTGGAATTTCCAGGCCCCCACCCCAACTCTTTCCACCCCCCTCGCCATCCCCAAAATAGTTTTCATCCACTCCTCCTTTGAAACTGCAGAGAGATCTGAGCAGAGCCCTGGCTGGCCTGGGGTAAGTTCTTGCTTTAGTCAGACAGAGAGTAAAGATGTTTGCAGGGGATGTGTAGCTACAAGGAGAACAGAGGCTTTTGTAGGCACTCATCAGTTGCTCCCTGGCAGCATGGCTGGTCACCCCGAGCAAGGACTCTTGTCTTTTGAAGTGGGGTTAGTGACATAAAAGCATGCTTCAGGGTAAACATGCTGCTGTTATCTTACTCTGTAAAAAATACATCATTTACTTGAAGACTGTGCCATGAATGGAGATTAACGCTGGAGCATCCCATGACTGCCATTTGCTATGTCTGGTGCTTCCACGGTAAAGATGCCCATGAATAGCTGTAGGGGGTGTGTGACTGGGCTCCCCGTGCCCAGGCTTCGTGCACCCGTTGCTTGTTGCTGTCTCCCCCTGCTCAGCAGTGCCTGCCCAAGCCACAGCAGCCACTACTCCCATGCACTGCAGCAATGAGAGCCTGCTGGGAAACTAGCACTTGCCTTTTAGCTACGGACATTTAGCTGTGCATTTAATTAGCATGAAAGAGTAAATGATATTAAAACCTTCTCCCTTTGAAGTTCAGAAAGGCTTCAAAATTATCGCAGTAGTTAGGCAATAGTTTTGCTTATATATGAAACGAGATCGAGCTTTATGGGAGCCCTCAGCAGTCAGTCTGTGAATCTATCTGATGTAGAGATCTGGAGGGGAGTTTTTCATCTGAACAGGTCCGGTGAGTGCTTTAAGTGTCTCTGTGGACATTAGCATGAAATGGAAATCCTCCTCTACAGCTGGAGTTCAGAAGCTGTCACAGCTCCTGTGTCATACATGGAATGGCAGCGGCGTGGGCTCCTGGGCTGGGCACCCCCTCCAAGTCCTGTGCAGCCGGAAGCCGGTGGTTCCAGGCAAGGAGCAGGTCTGGGCCGCAACACTGGGACAGGCCCAGTCCCGCTGCCGAGCATGGCCAGGCAGAGGAGTCCTGCCCATCCTTGCTAACAAGAAAAAGCAGCTGAAGTACACAGGGGTTTGCAGAGCCCTGGAAGGAAAATCAGTTTGCATTTTAGCAGGGAAATCTCATCAGTAAAATGGTCTGGAAGGAGCTGATTGTTTGCATGCTCACACTGTCATCTCACGTACCTCCCTCTAAGTACCCTTCATCCTTGTGCTTTCTGCCCAGGACAGAGACTTGTTTCCACCTGCCCGCCTTGTCACTGCCACATCCCGCCAGCTTCCCCTGCCTGCATCTTGCCCCCACAGCAGCTACACCCCATCTGCGCCAGGTACCTGAAGAGCAAGAGGCGATGCTGCGGGAGTTAGCATTCATGAGTGCTTTTTCCTGCCAGCAGATCCAACTTGCCTTACTTCCCACCTTCTGGAAATATTCCCCCAGACTGGTGTTATCAACACAATTAGCATTTCAAAATTCTCTGCTTGCAGGTGCTGGTTTTAGAAAAGCTAATGGCAGTCTTATACAATGTTGAGCAATCTCGTTGGCATCAATTTCTTCTTAATCCCCTGTTTAAGCTGCAAACCGAAATATGTTTTTTTCTTTTCAGTATTGTGTACAAAGTAAATAATCCTGAATAGCAGCCTGAATAGGCTACATTAAAGATAATGACGCCAAAATTAGTCTTTTTTTTCCTCTTATACACGTCGGGAATTCACAGTTGCTTTATGACGGTTTCTCCTCCCACTGCTTGTTTTTCTTTAACTGTCTTATTTAGCTGTTACTGCTATGGCTGCTGCCAAGGGGATTGTGGAGTGAGAATGACCCTTAGTCACAAGCCGTGAGTCCCACTGCCCATCTTCCCCAGGTGTCCCAGATACCCATTGCTGTCAGGACAGAGAGCTGACTTGTCTTGAAATACAAGTACATGAAAGTTTGACTTCAGGTGTTTTTAAGAGTGTCTGCAGCCTGTGAGCATTAGCCGTGCCTGAACAGACATGTCACGATCCCTTGCTTGCACCGACCCTAACGTCATTTCACAAGTGCTGCTGTGGCTGGTGCTGCCCCTCCGCGCCGGCCGCGGTGAGCACAAGCTGTCCCAGCCACAACCTGAGTACACACCCCTGTCCTGGGTGGGCTGGGGCAGGCCCCTCAGGTGCTCTGAGCTGCTGCAGTGACAGAGGGATGGTGCTGGAGGCAGCGTGGTTAATGCTGGTTTAGGGAGAGCTGGTCGCTGGTGCAGTCGTATGTAGACACTCGCTCTGTGCCCGGCATGGACCATTTCCTGCCCTCTGGCAGTCTTCTAGCCTTGGACTAGTCAATCCCAAAGAAGTTCTTTTTCCACACAGAGATGTATTTTCCCCAGGACACTCTACTCCCTCATAGCTCAGTCAGGACTGAGCTCCCGTTGCTGGTGTGTTTGCATATGCCACGAGGCTCAGCTGCCTTCTGTTTTACCTCACTGTGTGGTCTAAAACCCCCTATAGCACCAGGTAACACGTCCCCCTTCATGTGACCCTTGCAAACCCTCTTTTCTTCAAAGCACACCAGGCAACATTGGCCAGTGTTCTTAAAACTGAGCATCTGCAGAAGAGGGGCTGCAGCTGCTCATCCTGAAAATTTAGACATGCCAAGTTGCAAGTCAGGCACCTGGTTTTAGGAAAACCCTTACAACCTTTACGTGCTGCGCAGTCCATGTTGCATGTTTCTGCTGTCCACATGCTCGCCCTGCTCATCCCTTGTCTTTTGCTCTCTGCTCTCACCGTCTTGATTTGCAACCTTTCCCTGGGCAGGCTGTTGCTCTTGTCTGGGGCTGCTGGGTCAGGAATGAAGCCCTGCACAAGTGCATTGACAAGGAGTCAGGGAATTAGGCTCTAGGCCCAGTTTTGGCTGGGAGCGAAGCCCGCTGAAGTTAATGGGACTCTTCCTGTTGATGTAATGGGCTTTGGAGCAGACCTGGCCTTCAACATTCTTCAGAGCAGTGGTTCCAACGTGAACCTTTGGCACTGTGTGAATAGTAGGTAGTTATTTTTGTATATCCTTTCCAAAGGCCACAACTTGTGTTGGCAGTCAGTGCTCCTAAATGTGCAGAGCTGAGACTGCCAGCCTCAAATGAAGGAACAAAAGCAATAGCATAAGTTTCATGTGGCTGAGGGGAATCATTTCCATGTCATTTCATCCAACTTGATATAAAGAAGGAATTGGTTGTCAACAGCATTTCCGATCCCAGGGGAAGGGAGGCTTTGACAGAATCCCCTAGTGCCTGTCTAAGATATGCTAGGATGTTACACACAATAAGTTTATGTTTTTCCGAAGGGAAGTGAAGGCATGTATTTCTCATGGGTGTTATTTTTCTGTTATCGCACCATTTAATATCCCTTTTCTCTAGCAGAAGAGAAATTTGTACTTTCATCTATTCCTACTACAAAACAGGGACTACTTAGGGATGCACAGGGGACATTTGCTACTGCCCATCATTCTGGCTTTTCGGAGAGCTAAGGCCACACCAGCCCCTGTGTCCTTTGCCAGGGTGCCCTGAAGGCACTCAAACTGGGGTCACACACACAGTTTCCGTCCTGAAACACTTCTCCAGTGAGGCTGCTTGCTAACTGGGAAGACCTTGATGTAGGGTCCCTGTAAATTCACAATTATGCCTATTTTTATTTTTCTTTCTGGTAATGCAAAGCATCTTACTTAATGTTCCCACCTACCGTCTTCTGTGCAGTTTACTTTCAGTATATTTTCTCTGTGCTGTAAGCTTCTGAACTTTTCTATAATGTAGAAAATACTTTAGGGAGTTTGTCGTATGGATACTCGTAGACTTCTTATTTCTACTCATAGAAGTAAAGCTTTGTAGTACTTACGGCAGTGGTTTGGAAGGGACAATATTCATACACTGATATTTTATGCATTTTCAATCTGTTTCCATGGTGGTGAAGGCATGCATGCAAGGAATGGACTCTGCACTGCAAGACTAGAGACTTGCTGAGGCAAACTGAAGCTTAGCACAGAACCATGCATCTCACTTCTATGGACATCTATCGATTTTTTACCGCTGTTTGCTCAGTGGGAAGCGTGGTTTGGATTCCAGCTCTGCTCAGGCAGCAAGTATTGTCTGTGATCTCTGCTGCTGTAAGCTGCTGCTACTTATGTGCTTCTGCCATCCAGGTGGTGGAGAGGACGCTAAAAGTATGGCATCCTCATCATTAATTCAAGGCTTAGTACTGGACTAGGTGTGTATCAACTCCCATGTGTGAAGACATGGCTGGAAGCAGTGGGGGATGGAGCTTCGATCACTCAAAGGCACATTACCAAGCAGTGGCTCTACCTGTGTCCATGCTTGCTTCTTAGGAGCTGGGAAGAGCAAGAGATTATTTGAACCTATGAGATGTCCTTATTCTACATTTTGCTAGCCAACGAGTTTGCATGGCTGTTAATTCCAGATGCATTGTAAAGCAGAATTAGAATAGGTGTGGGTTGGGCCGTCCATCCATGAAAGAAAGCTCTGACACTAAAGTATCTGTATGAAATATTCAGCTTTGATATGCAGTGTTAAGACCTTTATATAGAATAAACCAAAAAAGTGTTAAGTATTTTATTGCTGCCTACTTAAAAAACAAACAGGAAGATCCTTTCTGGCCAGGTACCGCCACTGCCAAACACGCATTTCAGTTAAACTTTGCTGTGTTTACATTTCTAGATGATAAAATTATTTGGTTTATGGACTGTCAGAAGATAGAAAGCTGATATTAACGTCTAAGATTTGATTGGGTTTGTTGTAAAGATAATCATGACACAATGACTAATAAATTCTTAGTTATTAGTGTATTTTAGATAAGTTTGAGCTTTTGTCAGCCTTCTATTTTCTTTGTAATGAATTGGGATACGTGATTGCCATTAAATCTTTTCATTAGTTTGATGGATGACGAAGATGAGTACTTCTGTTTTTAAGGAGCCTATTCAGCAAGGACAGTGACACAAGTGACAACAGTCTGCTTTCATTTCTACCTTCTGGAGATGTCTTCTGTGGAAAGCATACATAAAATAATATTGCCAGGATATACACGCAGTGTGCGGGGACTCTAATGCATGTTTCTTCTCCTGTGCACCTGTGCGGCCATCCAGAATCCTCTTGGTCCATTCACTGAGGTGTCAGTTGTGAAGAGTTTTTTTAGTCTTTCCACCTTGTTATTGATTTAGCTTGGCTGTATCAGCTTTTGAAAGACCCTTTTATGATCTGTTCAGGATATTTATGTTGCCCTCGGTACCGCACTATCTCTGCATCTGTACCCATTGTTCCACAATGTACGTGTGAGTGCCATTACCCCCACTTTGTGGAAGAGAAGTGACAGCGTGACAAAAGCCATTGGTACAAGGGTTTTAGGAGCAAACCCTGCAAAAGGATGGATTGAATCCTGTCTTTCTACTTGCTCTGTCCTGCATTTTCCTTTTCCAGGCTGTACAGGCAGCAGTGGCTTGTGCTGCTCAGGCCCAGTCTGTCTGCTCAAGGCCTGCATGTCTCCTCTGCCAGCACAGCTTGTGTTTGTGGGGCTCTTTCAGGAAGGCTCCTGCACTTGGCTGCTTTGCTGAAGCCGGGCAGACGGTGGGTGAGAGCACCTGTGACAGCAAAGCCTTACGTGTGTAAGTATTCATCTGCTCCAAAGAGTGAAGTGTCACTGGAGTTTCTCCTGTGTGGCATCACTCGAAGGGTGTTTCACACCCCTGACTGAAGCCATCTTGCATCTGCCAAAATGACGGGGACTTTTTATAGCTGTATTGTAAGACCTCTGAAAAGTCAGATTGTTAGAGCCTTTTTCACAGAGTAACAGATTGGTTGTGCTTGTGTATCATAGCTGCATATGGCAGGCATGTCAGACAGTGAGAGGACATAAAGTATTACTGCTCCATAAAATAGTACTTACTGATACTATTTTTCTCACATTTCTGGCAGTAATCATTTGAAAATTCCATGGAGTATTCTGTCTGTGAATCTCAAAACTCATATATTATCATGTATTTAGGGCTTAATTCAATTCCCAATAAAGACAAAGACAAAATTTCCACTTTCTTTATTGCACTTGTTCCAGACCCTCAAAGCGAATGTTGTCTGTTGAAAGTAGAATAGATACTAATTTGGTCCCATAAAACCACAGATTGTTTCAACTTTCCACAAATTTCTGAATGAATGGATGATCAGATCCCGTGATGCTGTTCTCAGACTCACTGGGGATATGAAAGAGGCACTTGTCCGTCTGCCTGTATAGCCATGCTGCTCTTTTGTTGCCTGTAGTACACATGCTCAGCTCCTTTTTACTCTCTTTTTATTTTAGTGCTCTGCAACAGGGCTGCACAAAGCCGAACTGGCCTTTAAAGCACAACTTCATTTTGCAGCTATACGTCTGGGCCTGGTTTTCTTTTGTGCTGCCCGCAGAACAAGGAGGCTGTGTGGTATCTGACACTGGGCTTTTTCCAGTGATTTATTAACTGTGTCAGAATAGCAGTTGTGAATGCTGGGAAGCTCTTGCATATTGTGACAGTTGCTATTGATTATGACAGTTTGTAGACTGGTGCGTTGTCAGACAGTGGATCGTATTTTGTCTTCTTACTATACATACCATGGGCTGTAGATCATAGTGTTTTCTTAAGAAAAGCTCCCATTGTCCAGCGTTGTGGCTGGTATGAGGGAACTTCTGTAGCGTATTGTGCAGCAAATAGCAAAATAGTTCAGACTCCCTATAGGACTGGCAGGCAAATGTCAATTGCTTTAGTAAAAAAAAAATGCATAATTCTGCTGCTGCCATTTCAGGGGAGCGAGCCGTGTGGTTGATACAAGTAGGTAAATTGGTCTGAGGATGACATTTATGAACGTACGGCGCATCCTATATTGTCTGTTGGCCAGAAATCCACAGACTGTGCAGGAGGATGAGGTTGCAATGAGGATTTTGGCTACCAATAATTTTTGAAGGTTGCTTTGGGTCTTGATGGAGGCTGAAACGAAACATTCCTAGAATGAGTCTGAGAAAGGGGAGATAAAGATTTCTGCAGACCTGGGAGAAAGTGAAAGCCAACACGTGAGCTGCTGTGAGGGGCACATCAAACAGATCTCCCCAAATAATGACCCCTTCTGACTGTTTGGTTTTAGCTGGGCAGTACTAAAGTAGCACACAGGAGAAAAGATTTTTTTATTTGCCTAAAAGCTGCTTCAGTGTGGAAAAAAGTCAACAGCTGAGCTTTTACAGATAACCTAATTGGGAGGAGGGAGTCAAAAGCCTTTTGGTCAGTTATGCTGCTGTAATTTACTATATCGCTACTATATTATTGGAGGAAAAATCTTCCAACAATATCTTTCTTATGACAACAAAACAGCACTTCAGGTGTAGCGGTGACAGTGAATAGGAAAAGACCAACTTTGATTTTTCTGGTTTTGAAAAATCTTTTATAAGGACCATAATGTCATAAACTGTGAGATAGTAAACCTTAGGAAAATGACCTTTAGCAATCTGTGCTATTAGAATTTTGATCTCACACTGGGTTTAAATTGATTCAGATGCAGTTTCTGCTGCGATTTTACATTGATGTGATTCAAAATCCATTTCCGGAGGAACCTTATGGTTTAATTGAAATAAATGTCTTTGCAGGTCACTTGTGAAATGATTATGTCTGGGATACTCTGAGCCAAGGCTGTAGCACTGCGCTGGGACCTGAGGGAACTGGGTTCAGTTCTTAACGCCCCTGTGGGCTTCAAATTGGCCACTCAAATCAGTTCATCTCTCTCTTGAGATGAACTCACCCCATTTCTGGTTGTTTATTTAGACTGTGAGAAGGAACATTTCCTTTCAGAAGCCACTCTTGATCTCTCCTGGGATTTCTAGATGCTGCTGTAATGCTAACCATATTTTCTGTAATGTGATCTGTATTTTCTTAGTGAGTCTTTAATGTTAGCAAGGAGACTGAATTAAACTAAGTGGTTTTGTTTCAGTGGTGACACAACTTCCTATTTAATGCTCACATTGAATTTAGTTTAAGTATAGCAGTCATTGTGTCATAATTAAGCTTCACAATGAGAATGCTCCGGAGTTTGTACATGCACAGCACTACTATAAGCCTCAGGGTGTACTGAGATTTTACAGTGGCATCTCTCAGTCCAGTGACACATATTAGTGCTATAGTTATGTATTTAAGGGTTTTATTGCAGAAAATCCACGGCAATATCAGAAATGCTTTAAAGCAAGGATAAAATGGAAGAATCTTTAAATGTCTGGTTTTCATTACAGGCATATTTTATTCAGTTATTTTCTAATTTTCTTAAAGGATTTTGAAGAAGTTAGATGTGAGGAATAAAAAAGTTCGGATGTTCAAATGCGAAGTCTTGTTTCCTTAGGTGACGTTTATCTAAAGCTCTGGTCACAGTTCTCTGTGTGTGCATAGTTCTGGCTCATTGAGCCTTAGACCACGCCTGGAGGAGATAATTTTGGTGGTGTGCTGTGAAAAGCAGCAGCTCCTCAGCAGCAGTTGTAGACTAGCAGTGACTCGTATGAAGTTCCATCTATGAGAGGCCCCTTCCCCTTGCTGTCCCCTTTGCCGTCCTGACCCCTCAGACTGTCCGTTCACTCACAAGCCCTTGCTGGTTGTTTGCCTGGGATGTCCTCCTGGTGTTCTGGGCTCTCTGAGATGTGCCTGGTCTTTTGAGTTGCAGTTCTTAAGAGATTTTGTTTTGTTTTCTTGAGTAAAGGCATTGGTGTCACTGCAGAAGGTGGATATGTTTCCCTCTCCCGTCACGGTGCCTTGAAGTGCCTCGCAGGTCTGTTTTATTTCCAGGAGATTGAGGGAGCCTCCTTGTCCATAGTTTGAAGCCTGCTTTCTGACATCGCTGTTATCTTATTTTCTTCCCTTCAGATGGTGTCCACAGTGTCACAGCAGTCTGCACCCTGCGTGTCACCATCATCACGGATGACATGCTGACCAACAGCATCACGGTGCGGCTGGAGAACATGTCCCAGGAGAGGTTCCTGTCTCCCCTCCTGTCGCTGTTTGTGGAGGGGGTGGCCACGGTGCTCTCCACCACCAAGGACGGCATCTTCGTCTTCAACATCCAAAATGACACAGACGTTAGCTCCAATATCCTGAACGTGACCTTCTCGGCCTTGCTTCCCGGTGGCATTCGAAACAAGTTCTTCCCCTCTGAGGACCTGCAGGAGCAGATCTACCTCAACAGGACCCTCCTGACTATGATTTCCACGCAGAGGGTGCTGCCCTTCGATGACAACATCTGCTTGCGCGAGCCCTGTGAGAACTACATGAAGTGCGTCTCGGTCCTGAAGTTTGACAGCTCGGCCCCGTTTATCAGCTCCAACACCGTCCTGTTCCGGCCCATCCACCCCATCAACGGGCTGCGGTGCCGATGTCCCCCGGGCTTCACAGGTGACTACTGTGAGACAGAGATTGATCTCTGCTACTCCAACCCCTGTGGAAGCAATGGGCTGTGCCGGAGCCGAGAAGGGGGCTACACTTGTGAATGCTACGAGGACTATACTGGTATGTGTTTATCTTATCTTTGACCCATGATTTATATGTTAGACCATCAGCCAGGCCAGCTCTGTGTCAAGCTGAAATAGCTGACATTCTTAGTCAAAGGGAGAAAAACCCCTGGCGCTGCCTTCTGGCTGGGAGAAGGCTTGTGAGTGTCACACATCACTTTGAGTAAGTCACCTATCTCTGTGTACTCATGATGGCAGGAACCGCGCATTGCTCCAGGCCGTGCAAGGGGGCTAACAGCTGCTCAAGCAACTCCTGTTGTGTGAATTTCTGCTCAAAACACTTTATGCAAATGCATTTCTTTTATCTGGAAGGAAGAAGGTGGGACACCTTTCCCGGTTCATGGTTTTGCATGTTAATTCCTTCCTGGCCCTTTGGCAGTCCCCTCCCACCAGGGCATAGTGGGGGTGCGCAGCCTCAGTAGGAGGTTGTCAACCCATGGTTGTAAAAAAGCGCAAAGCATGGGATCGTTCATGGTCCCAAGAAGCTGCAGTAATACACATTTATGGGAAATACTGCGAGTCAGCTCCAGTTTGTAAACGTCCAGATAAACTCCAGAAGATCGTAGCTTCTGCCAGGCCTGTCTCCAGCAGCCTGCTGAGGAACGTACTTTGCCTCATCATGAACTTGACAGCTAATAAAGATCAAAGTGCTGCTTCTCAAAAACTCCTGAGGAGCTGTGGAAGAATATTAGCTGAATGTTTTCTGGTGCTTTAGTAAAGTCAGTGGGATTATTTATGTATTTGAAATTGCATATGCATTTCAGCGTTGTGCACTGACGTGCTGCCGGCTGTAACTCATGCTGCCGGCTCAGCAATGTCTGTCACCCCCTCAAACGAGGAGTGAAGCAGAGGAGGCTGTTCCCAATGTTGTCTCTCACTGCTGAAGTTATAAAAAATTGAAAACATAAATTATTTAAGTCTCCATGCAAAAGAAATTACATGATGTGGATGTCTACTGGGATGGTTCCAGCTCTCTAGGTGGAATGGTTTTCCTTCACTTTCTGTGGCTTTTGGCTCCGGGCTGTAATTGGAAATGTGAGGGTGGGAGGAGCCAGCAGTCAGTGAGCAGGGAGGTGGCAGCACCAAGTGAACTGGGCTTTCCCTGGCAAGAGGGACAGGAGATGCTCCCCAAGCTCAGCATGGGGCCCAGGGCAGCAGGACCTTCCTAAGGGGATGGAGATGAACTTTTTCCCTGACTGGTGAAACCCTGAACAGAGCTGTGAGGTGGTTGGAATATTTGGTGTTTGCTGAGGAGTGATTTTCCTGCCAGGCTTCTTGTGAATGATTTACACAGTGAAATGCATTATAAAGTCCATTATCCATTGCATAAAGCTAATGCAAAATACGTGCAGCATTGAGCATTACAGAATAGATTTTATGACCAGTTAATTTCATTTAACATCTTTATGTACTGTAAATAGGAATGGTTAGAAGTAGCAAATTTCATTAAACAAAGATATACATTATAATTCATCCATGTCTTAGGCATTGAAATGATATGCATTCCTGAATCTAATTATGAGTATCTCTTGCTAGAAATCTTCATGAAAAAAACTCTAAATATGCTTAAAAAATGGAAGAGAATAATCTTATATTAATAATTGATGAACATATTTAATAATTAATGCTGTAGTCAGAACAGACACAGTACGTATTTAGAGGAGAGGCACCATATTATTCATACACAAAGAAAGATTTTATCTATAACTGTATTTTCCGTGCATAGTTGTTGAGTTAAAAATTAACTGTCCTTCTGCTAGGATATTAGAGTCATGAGAAGGTAAGGAGTGAGCACTGCTTATAGCCATATCATCTTTAGGTTTCAGAGTTAACCATGCTTCATTCTTTGGAAGAATGGTTCGGGTCATGATCACAGTTGGGTTGGCCAGGGGAATACACACCCAACCATGATCAAGAGGGCCCTGGAATCCCGTATCTTCTAAATTGATACAAATTATATTGAACATTTTTTATTTATTGCTTAATTACTGCAGTATATAGATATACTCTGTGACTGGTTTATGTTACATTAGTGCCTTTAGACTCAATGTTCATGACAATATTTTTCCCTCAAACCAAAATTTTTCCATACACACTTACCCACATATGGTGGTCATTGGTTGGTCTTCATCTCCTTTACAGAACAAGGTGGAAATGTTATCAACAAGTAATCTATTACCAGAAGTATTTTATGAAGATCCATTATTGAATCTTGTCCTAATCTCCCTTAAGTTCTGTCAGTTACCTATGATTTTTGTCCTTTCTTTAAATGCTTTCATATCCATTTGCAATTTCAGTTTATATCTATTAGTCATAATACTGTGTTTTCAGCTTGTATATAAATATTTCTTGTTTGCAGCGATCCAGATTTTAGATCTATTCAATATTTAAACAGCATAGGTTGGTTTGAGTAGTAGCAGTGTGTAACGGCCCATGTAATGCAGAGATCATAAACTGGAATGAGCTGAGAATTGCTAAGGCCAAAAGTTGGGAGATTCTGGTACTACTGAAATGTTACCACGGTATGAACTCCGTGTAGTAACATACCAGTATGACGTACTTATGTATCTTTGAATTGTAATGAATGGTAATAGTCAATGAAATGCAGCCTTGCTCTGGGAGCTCTCACATTTCCAATTCCCAATTAAGAGCCTATGTAGAAAAGTAATTACAAGAAAATGCTAAGATCTGTCATCTCTCAGAGGAGATATACTGCAACTCGATGAGAAATCACTACATAATCATAACCCTGTGCTGAATCTATCTGACTGGTCACCTGTTAAGAATAGAGCGCTTATTTCCTGTAGAAGATAATTATGTTCTCTCTTAATCGGATGGAATTTCCCCCCATTTTTCCACCCTGCTTTGAAGCCCTCCATTTGTTTTGATGTAATTGTTACTCATTTATACATGATGAAAGTTTCTCAGTCTTCAGGAGTCTTCTGTTACGGGCACAAAGGTAAACTGAACTTCTACAAGGTATTTCTGAAACCTGATTACTGGCTAGTTTGGGGTGATTTGGAAATAGCTTCACTTCCTGTGATGTAAGGAGGTGAGTGAAGAAGGACACACATGTTTAATAATGTTTTTTTCAGAATAGTGACCCCTTTAAATGCTTTTCTTTATATACAAATTAGTGTAGAGAAATTAACAGTGTACACACTAACAGTCATGCCACTGATGGCAGAGATTGATGGAAAAGACTCTGCTGGGACTGTGCATGCCTAAAGGGTTAAAGGGTGTAATTCAAGTTAAACAAACAAATTTAATGAACTTGAACACTGTGGAAGGCCTGTGTAATTTTTCCAGCTGTATGTCATGTATCTCTGAGTGCTTCAAAAGCAGCTGAGATGAATTATAGGGGAATGGCTGCCTCAGTAGTTTCTGAATTAGCTGTACTTCCAGCCCAGTCCTGATGCCTCCTATCGGATATACCGCTGCAGTCATAAGTTGACACCTTTTTGGTGAATTTCCCTGATTCCTGCCCTGCCGTGAGTGGGTGCCTCTGCCATCGCTGGGTCCTCCTGCAGTGCTTCCTGCAGTTCAGTGCCTGTGGTCCCTCTGCTCAGCAGCTGCCACTACCATTCTCCTCTACAGCTGTACTCGCAAAAGGTGAAATTTGATTTGCATAGAGCAAAAGCACTCCAAGGGGAAAACAAATCCACCCCCGAAATAGGGAAGAGATTTAATGTTCTCTGTTACTCTTGGCACAGGGCATTCTCTCTGCCTCCTTTGCTACCTAACCCCTAGCAAGGAGCATTTTCTAGGGAAAAAGATCATCAGAGAATTTCCCATATCCTCTGCATCTCTCCTTGGATTTCACTTCAGAGAGGGGAGAAATCTTAAGTGGCTGTAAATCTTCTAGTAATCAAATACAGCAATTAGAGATCTTTTATGTGTTATACTTTTTCCCTCCTAATTTATTTTTGTGATACTATATTGTCATGAGGAATCGTGACATCTAATGTGACTGCTGTGAATTCCAGCTTTGTGTTATGAGAAGGTAATTATAGCTGTTTTCACAGCATCGTGCCAGAAGTCCCTATTCATGTTGTTTAGTAAGTTCTTAGCATTTGGCTCTTGCAAACATATAGTAGCATAAGTAAATACGAAGATTTGCTTTTGCCTTATCTTTACTTATATCCATTCTCCAGATAGTAATTTCCCAGCTCGGTCTGATACCAGAATCTCATTTTTCAGACCAGAGAGATTAATTTTGGAGAATTTCAGCTTTCAAGTAGAGAAATCTGGCAGCCAGGGCGGCTGTAATGAGTGTTTTATCTTAGGTGAGAGGGTCTGAAATTCCATTCTCAGTTACACCTCTGCAGCTCCACTGGAGCAGTGGGACCACAGGTGTGCAACAGCCAAAATGCTGTACAGCAAACCTTCATTTGATTTCTGCAGATTTAACTCCTTGTTTAGCTTGTGAAAGGCCATGGTTTTGTAACAGCAAGGCTGAACAAAGATTATCCTTACAGGATGGTGGGACTTTGCCAGCGCTTTCAAACAGCTGTGACCAAGTTTGTCTTTGCCACAAAACACCAAATAAGAAATTCTGCCATTCCAAAACACTCCAGTAAATGTAGGGACATTGTCTACAGCATGGGACAACTTCATGGATCATCTCTCTGATACCTGATTCAGTTGTTAAGGCGCTGCAATGAAGGCACTGAAATGTTTTGTATCGTTGCTGCTTTAACGGTGTCCCTTGGTCCAGGTCTTCAGAGTTGTGCTCCTGGGTTCCAGATGCATTTATGTAATAGACAAATGAAAACAGTGGCAACCTCTAATGCTAGTAAAACAGTATATTTATTTTCAAGAGTTTTAATTACAGCTGTTAGGGTGCTGGGTGATTTGCACTATTTTCAGAATTTAAAGACTGTATCTTTTCCCATTCGCAAAAGTCCTAACAGCTTTCTATCAAGTTTTTCTGCTGATCCTGGAAGCAAAAAAGTTTAGTGCTGACTATCAGCCTTTTTATAACTTTTGTTGTTTCTTAGTGCCTTTTCTTGCAATATCTCTATGGCAGTACCATGAGAAAGCTTATGTAGGGTGGTTGCAGCCTGATGAAGGTCTGTATAACGTTGCAGGTCTAGAATTTTTCCTTCTTTTTCAGCAGTGCTATGCCATGCTGTTGTTTTGATGTTTGTAGTGAAACTAAGTGTTTATAACTGCCACACAGTTTCCCTTTGATTGCTGTGGACCTGTCACTCTGTGCACCTGAGATAACTTTTTCACATCTGATGGGGAGATACGTGATTGTTTGCTTTCCTTATGACTGGTACTCCTTAGTTTTGTTCTCTGCACACATGTGCCAGCACAGCCTTTACCATCAGTCTTCAACTTTCTGTCTCATCAGCACAAAATTTTTGTGAGAAAAGGCCTCTCCTGCCATTATGAATAACCAGACATCTCCGTGGGTGGCAAACTGTGCCCCTGTGGTTGGCAGCATTTGTATATGGACAGGTTCCTCTGCTTCCTCTCATCCTGTGGCCTCTTCCAAGCCCCAGAGGCCTGGAGCTCTGGGGCAGCTGGCAAGAACCCCAGAGCAGTGCAGGTCAGCAGAGCTGAACTCCTCCAAACAGTTTTCAGAGCATGACTGGTGCAAAAGCTGGAAACGCCTATCATTTTCTCTTTTTATGATCTTCACCGCTCAGCTGGGTACTGTGAGACGTAGCATCTCATAAATCTTACTCTCAGTGCTTTGAAGTTTTCCCGTATGACCATTGCATTTACTCATGCCAAAAAGCAATGAACCCCAGATGCCATTTCATGAGCTGACTTGATATCTAAACATGTAAGGAACCCGTACAACCTATTCTTTGCAATTAGCCATGGATAATAAGTCTTCCATTGGCTCTTGGGCAGTGCGTGCTGCATTTGAAGAGCACGGCAGTCAATTGTGATACTTATTTTCCTTTCTCTCCTTTTAGCACAATGTCCATTTTTGTGTTATAAATTCCTGAAAATAAGTGTTGGATATTCAGATTGAGAGGTACCACTTGGCAAAGTTCTTGCTTTTAGGTCTATATATGGTCAGAGAACTATGACTTCAGATCATTACAAGCTGTACCTGTAGAAAACATGTTTCATCTAAGGATCACTATGGATTCTGCAAAAGTTACTAACAGCAAAGGAAGCCTCTGAGACACCCCTTTGAGCAAAGGAAGCCTCTGAGACACCCCTTTGAGCAAGGGGATGCTGTTCCCCTCACCAAAGGGGAAGCTGAGGCACCAGCATCTCTTCCAGGTCACATAAAAGCAGTCAGTGACAAGTCTAGAGCAGCTGAGGCAGCTCTTCTGCACCGCTCCTGGTCTGCCCACAGCTGGAAACCTGGGGCAGATGCCCTTGAAAGACGTCTCTTTCCTCACACAGACTCAACAGAAGCCGGTGTGCCCACTCATCCGCTGTGTTTAACTCAGAGATCTGTGGTGCATGTTAAAACAGGTCCTTGCTTGTGCTTGTGGCAAATCTCACTGTTAATGTGTGCAGGGATGGGGCCAGAGTGCCCCATGGCTGGACCCAAGTGATCCTGGGTTGTTCCCGAGGCTGTAGCCCAGATAGCATGACTGCATGGCTGCTTGCTCCAGAAGATAACTGAAACAGTAAAGACATAGTAAAGTTGAGTTTTTATGTAATGCAGTCAAAAGCTGAAGTCCATTAAACTTCTAAATATTGTAATGTTTCTGTTGATTATATTTCTGTCCATGCCACCAGTTCATAGGAGGAGAATGTTGGAAATCTGGACTTTATATCAGATTCACAGGACTCATTGAAGAGCTCCACCACTTCCGTAGGTGGATTTTTATCTGGAGGATATGTCATTCAGCGAATCTTCAATCTATGCTCACTTGTCAGGATGCAGAAAGCCTTTTCTAATTGGATTACTGTGGTGTATTTGTTGACAGTTTAATTCCCAAGCGGTGTAAATGGCCTGCAGCCTTCACATTGATCTGCTATGCCTTTTCCTAAACCCAAGCGAAGAGTTTTATCACATTACCCTCATGCTGATGTGCATGAACCAGGTACTATTCAAAGTTTGAAAGTTTTCCCAGTCATGTATGAACCCCCCTTGCTGTCCGTGGGATGGTCTCTGATTCAGCTGAACGGCTGCAAGAGCCAGGGGTTCAGATGCCTCTTCTGGAGATTGTGTCCTATCCTTCTTGCCTGTGGAAGTACTTGCACTGATCAAAGTCCTTTGCTGCTATGTGGAAACCTTGCTACAGATCTAATGGTGTGTCTGTTCTTTTTAATTAGTTTTAGAACAATTTGACTGGACTGCTGTTTTTACCAGCCACTCCCGCAATGCTTTGTAAAAGCAAGCAGCAGATCACACACCAGTGTGGTCACTTAACCCTCGCTTCAGAAGCTACCTTAGAAATTCATCTCCAATATACTTATGAATTCAGCTCTTCCAAACAGTTCGGGGTGTTGGAAATCCTCCTTACTGATTTCAGCTTATCTTCTTTTCCCTCTCCTTGAGATGGCTGCATGGCTGGCTTGTTCTGCTCTTCGTTTACCCACTCCCCTTATTTGTCACCTGCAGTGTTTATCACTGATGATTTTACACTTTCTCCCTCATTGTTGATAATTTCAAGTAGCATATAGCTAAAATTCAGTGTCCAAAGAACTTGGGCAATAACCTGTTTGAGGATGGTTCCATGCCTGCAATTACATATTTACACCTACTTGCTATTAATGCGGTTGATGTCTGTTAGATTACGTTACAATGTGGGGACAAGATAGGTTCTTAATTGCAGGCTGCATGGTATGAAGTCAAGCACACTGCGGCATAGAATCATAGAATCATTATGGTTGGAAAAGACCTTTAAAATCATAAAGTCCAACTGTTATCTAACTCTACCACGCCCACTTCTAAACCATCTCCCTGAGCACTGTATCTAGATGGCTTTTAAATACATCCTAGGGTGGTGATTCCACCACTTCTGTGGGCAGCGTGTGCCAGTCTTTGATAACCCGGCCCTGACACAACTTGAGGCCATTTCCTCTTGTCATAGAATCATAGAATGGTTTGGGTTGGAAGGGACCTTAAAGCTCATCCAGTCCAACCCCTGCCATGGACAGGGACACCTCCCACCAGACCAGGTTGCCCAAAGCCCTGTCCAACCTGGCCTTGAACACTTCCAGGGAGGGGGCATCCACAGCCTCTCTGGGTAACCTATGCCAGTGTCTCACACTGTTTACCCTCACAGTAAAGAATTTCTTCCTAAATGATGACCTAAATGACAGCATGATGGCATTGCTGCTGTTGAACAAGTGCTGCCCCAGCTTTTCTGTAGTGAGTTGCTTAGGTTGGAAGGGACTGTTGGAGATCATCTCGTCCAACCCCTCTCCCATGGGCAACATCGTCTTCAGTCTCTTTTGTTAAAGTCAGTTCTCGTTCAATCCCTGAAGTGACAATAACATGTGTGATGGTGCAGCTATGCCAAGGTCAGCTGATGTTTGCTGTCAGGCCACTCGGTTTACGTGAGCACAACAGACTCAGATTGCACACCTGGCGTGGATACCTGCCCACCTCTGCCATCTGACTTCTCCTGCCCACCTCTTGGCAAGAAAATATCCTATGAGTATGACCTTAAGGGTGAGTGGTGGTCAATGGGAGCAAGATGCTTGTTGAGCACCTTGGGTTTCCTGTTGGCATTCTGGTTAACATCGGGGCAGTCTAAATTAAAGATTCCCTTTGTTCTAGGGTACCTGAAATATCTTTTATTGTCTTTAACCTGTTGTACATGTATTTCTTTTTGAATTATCTTGCTCCCTCAATTTTCAACAGTTTTTAGGCTCTTGACTTGTATCCATGGTTTTATATTGATGGGTTTTCTATTACAACAGCCAAACGGGAGTTGCAATTCTCCCAGGCTTTTTGAAAACCTTTGTTATAAAGCATGTGCTTATCTTTATTGGTATAACTAAAAAGAAGTGGAAGGTGGAGCATAATTACACGAAGTGGAGCTTTTTGAGATTATAATTTTATAGGTACATGTAAAACCCCTTCTCACTGACATAGCTAAATTCCCACGGACTGTAATTGTGAACATACATATGCATTGCAGAACATTGATCTGAGAGAAACTACACACACTGGGATTTGTTGGAATTACAATATTTAAAATAGCAGTTTATTAAACAACGGCCAGCTTCTCCGTGACCGTAGTTTACAGTTGTGTTTTTATTAAGTTAGCCAAGTTGAGCCTTGTGTAACAAAGACTTGGGGAGGGTTCTCATAGTTTAATGTCAGAAGGGTTAGCTGGATAAAATTTTAAGCCACACGAGTGCATTCTAATACACCCAGACATACACTTGCTAAGTGTCCGTAGCCTATATATGAGACTACCATTTAAATATTGGGATTTCTTTGTCAATGGCTAATGTGTCTTGGTTGGTTTTTTTTCTCACTGCAAACAAATCAGATAGGGAAAAAGCAGAAGAGAAGGAAGGAGGGAAAAAACGCAACAACTTGCCTTTAAGTTTTTTATGGGGAAGATAAAATCATAAGAAGATGGTATTTTTTCCCATATGCCTCATGTTCTGCCCCTCACAGCATTCACGGTAAATCAGAGGTGAAGGCTAAAAAGAGCAGTTCCAGGAAGGCTGGAATTAAGTATCTTAGATCTTTCAAAGCAAGACAGAAATTTAACATCCAAGGAAAAAGGTAACGGGTCTCCTTTTCTCCTGGCTGTAAATACAGAACTGGTAAAGAAAACTGGGACACACAATTCATAAGACTGAATTATGAAAAACATATGGGGCTTCTGTACATATTTGTAATTCCCAGGTTGGATATTTTTATTATCATCAGTAGATAAACAGCAGGAAAGTGGGAGAAAGGATGGCAGGACGCAGGGATGAGGGTATGAGGATGATACCCTCCTGTTAGGGAGGAAAAAAGAATAAAGTAGTTTCTTGTGTGTGTGTGCTTTGTTGTGATGATGGAAAGTTTCAGAGCGGAGCAGCAGACTGAGGCCCTTGGCCTGAACATCAAGATAATTACAGTTCTGCAATACAGTTGTATTGTGCAGGGCATGGTGGGAGCCACAACTTCATTGTTGGTGCAAATGGTCCTTTGTTTGGAGCATCATGGTTCAGTGCCTGCATCCCGGCCCCCCCTCCTGGGGCGGGTTTTGTTCTGCGACCTGCACTGTACAGTGCCTCTGAGTCGCAGCTTCCCGTGCCATCATTGGCCCAATTTTCAGTTTCTAAAAATCAAGATGAAGATGCTTTACTTCAGGCTGTCTCTCAAATTCTCCACAGCTAAGCATATGAGAGCTATTATACAGCATCTTCCAATATAACAATTCTAAACCATATTTTGATTAGACAGGGCCACCCAGCTTCAAGGGGTCAGCACACTGATGTGCATATTTTAAGAGACATTATTGTGAAGATGAGTGTCTTATATTAATAACTGAACACAGTCTAGATGATACAGTATATTAACTTTAACAAGACAGTAATCATTTAAAGTTACTTTAAAATGAAACCATGTTTTACAAAAAGGTTGAATTTTAATCTACTAAACTGTTGTAAGAAGAGTTAAGTACAAGTTATGGAAGCTGGCTGGATTAATTTTTTGTAAGTCTGTTTAAATTTTTTTTAAACTAACTTTTTTATTTCTACTTATTCTGTAGATTTGAAAATCCATTGATTTTGAGATTTTCTGTGTGAGTTGTGTGAGACATTACCATGGCTTGTTCAAGAGTCATTAAGAAGAATTCAGCTTCCCTGAATAAGCTGGTTTTTGTTTTCAGTTTATGTTTACTGACCTGTGTAAGAAATATTTTTGAGACTACTAAAACATAAGATTATGGGATTATCGTTTTAACCCAAATCCTTTTAATTTGACAAGCAAGGGGGCATTTTTCATTTTTTTTCAAAATTTGACTTCAGTGTATAACAACAGAAATTTGATGGACATCAGATGGGTTTTGCCAGTTCTGTCTACTCCGTCACACAAAACCTTTGAACTCAAACAATCCACAATAAAGGCAGTTATACAGTACTTGTAGGTATAGCTTGCTTTTTACCTAGTACTTCTCATATAAAATGAAAATATAAAGCTCTGAAATCCTAGCCTCCTAAGATATAAATACAATAGTAGATTGACTTCAAGCATGTTTTTCAATTGCTTTATTAATATTTTATGGCTTCTCTTCAATTATGCTCACTAATTGGTCATTATGTTTCTTCCCACCAGAGCTTCTGGGACCACCTAGGACATTAAGGGGCACAATTTGGCTTGAGGTCTGCCCATTTCTAAATGCCATCATTTTTACCATAGTGTTGGATTACGCAGAAGATGGGAGAGTAAGAGTTTCCTGCAAAAACCTCTAATTTATTGAAAACAGAGTGCAGGCTCTCTCCAACCTTCCTGTGGTGGAAGCGAGCAGTGAGCTGCGTGTGCAGTTAATCCCTGCGGGCTGCAGGGGACCAGGACAGACGGTTTCTTCTGTGCTTTGTCTCCTGTGCTGAGCTGAACCACCAAGCCTGTAACAGCTGCTCTGGACTCTTCTGAAGAAAAGAGTGATGTTTGCATTGAAAGGGAGACTCCGATCTCCTTTTCCCCCATATTCCCGAGCCCAGCCCTTTTCTTTCTTTCTGTCTTTCTGAGGTCAATTTTTTGCAGGTATGCCAGCTTGCTCAAAAATAAGTGCTAGAGCATTCCCCTTCCCTACCAGTTCGGGAATTGGGAATTGCAGCCCACTGGTGTCCTCCTCTGTGCAAAGCAGCTTAGGGAAACCAGGCTGAAAGTGAGCGGGATGCCTGTCAGTGCCTGGGTGCACATCTGGTTTTTCCACTCCTGGATTCCTGTTGATAAAAGCTGTTATTGCACACACACCCCAGGCACAGCCACCATGCTTTGCTTGCTTTCCCCATGCACGTAAATAATTTAATATATTTTGAAAAGCCCAGTGTGAGGCCCAAATGGCCAGTGAAGCAAAAGCCTTGGAGAATTAACGGTGCCAGTGGTGGCATTCAGTGCTCAGTAAAAATTGCAGCTTTATGTGATGAAATAGTCTTTTTTGGCATCCCAGCAGAGGTGCGCAGAGTCTGTGAGTGCCCTTTTTCTCTCTTCTTCATGGAAGGAGGTGAGAACTCGGTGTGGCAGCTGGTTCCCATGCTGAACTGCCTGTGGATGTGCAGGGATGCAAATACGGACCCGACTGCAAGGGTTGTCCCAAGGGGAATGCATCCTGCAGTACACGGTGCTGCTCCAGCCTGTAGTTCCCTCCATGTGCCCCTCGAGCGATGCTCCTGGAGATGAACCAAGGGGCATAGAGAGCAGAGGAAGAAGCAAAACCAGATGTATGTACAGTAAAGGAAGAGAATGATTGTTTCTCTTAAAAATAAATGTATGGGGAGATATTCTTCTGTAAATAAATTTAAGTATGTCATGCAGAGGTGTGTTTTGTTCTTACACCTCCAGGTTTCTCACTGGTTTTACGGTGGGATTTTAGAGAGATTTATTCTAAGTAAGACATAATGCAAATTGCAGACACAATAGCATAATCTAATTTAGGTTTTATCTTTGACATCTACAGTAATGCTTCTCCCTTACTAAATACACCCAAAGAGAAAGCTTAAGCTTTTGAAAGACACTGCTTCATCACCGTATCTTACCCCAAATCAGTGCAATTTGCATTAAGATAAATTGTTTTACATATAAACCTGCCGCAGAACTCAACACAAACTGGAAATTTCAGTGTGTTTCTTTTTTTCTTTTGTGCAGATTTGTGCTGTGTATAGTCCTGGCTGAGAGACAGAGCCTAAGGAGGTCTCTAAAGCTTTAACTTACAGGTCAAATGCAGAGGGAGATGACACTTTGTGAGGGCGCTGTACATTAGAACAAATAGTTCAATAATTTACAGAGGTTGAAGATAGTTGTAAAATCACCCAATTGTAAAGATTAAGACATTAAGAAATAGCCGTTGAATCCCATAGAGTAAAAATTGTTGGTAGGAAGCTGTGGCAGGCTGAAGGCGAGGATGTTTTATTTCTCGTTCTCCTCCGCCACATCTAACACATTCCAAAAAAGTGCTTTTTCCTCAGTGTTTCCTCAGAAGCCTGGGGGTGGTTTTGTCCAGTGCCATGGCAGCAGGCAGTGGGGAGAAGCCGGGCACGTTGCGTGCACCTGCTTTTTACTGTGATGTCTGGCTCCTTGCTCACCGGAGTGCTACAGGAAAATAAATGCATGTAAGATTAAAATGCACTTCTGGTGAGTGTTGGTAGCACTTCTGGTGCTTGCACCACTCCTGGCCTTGTTGTGGGATAGTGAAAGGCAAAAGGCGAGCTGTCTGGTGTAGAGTGGAAGATCAATGACTGAAGATTTTTAATGCTCAACAAATATACAAAGAAGAGAGCACAGGTGTTACAGACTCAGTCGTGACTTCTGTCTGTGCTCTGTTGCTGCCAGCACCAGAGAAAGTTGCACAGGAGACCAAGGTCCAGTGACTGTTCAGATTGAATGTATATCATCTTGAGAGCATGCTCATAATTTCTGGAATCCACAGATTAATTCGTTTCTCCAACAGATGTGCCCCAAATATCACTAATCCTCCTCAGTATTGTTTCTTTTTTCCCCCAATTATTCCTTCTCATTTAAATGCGAAAACACAAAAAATCCCAAATCTCAAATCATCCATCCATCTATCCACCCACCCACCCATCCCTGCAGGATGTCTTTTGTTGTGCTTTGTTTTGTGTCCAGAGGAGAGGAGGAGACAGAGAGGAGAAGAACATCTTTGGTCAGGCTAGTGCTGGGCACAGGATCCTGGGCCTGATTTTGGCTTGGCGAGGAGCTGGGTACCACTTTAGTGGCTGCTCTGCATGTGCAGGGCATCAGCGAGCAGAGCCCGAAGCAGCTTGAGACATGGAGACCCAAAAGTTTTCTCTTGCTTTTATAAAATGCAGTTTGTCTTGGTTGCAAGTCAGGGAGGATCAGAAGGTGGGGTGGGGTCCTGGCCTTTCCTGTGCCATTTTGGCAAGGCAGTTTTTCATCAGGGTCCTCTTCCTCCCAAGAGCTTGCAGGACCCCAGAGCTGTTGGAGTGCAAGTGCTGTCCCCAAGGATCCCAGTGGAAGGGAGAGCTGGGAAGGATCAAGGAGCATCTTTGATTGGTGTGGGAGTGGGATTGGGGTGAGAGTCCCTCAGAGCAGGCAGTTTTGGTCATGTGTTTCAGGCTGGAATTTGACCACCAAGAGCTCTCACACGTGTTGGGGTCAACAGATGCCACCCGCAGCTTCAAAGGCAAATAAAAGAAAATTAAAAGCCTCCCATGTTCCTTAATTTGGAGCATCTCATGATTAAAGATCTCATGACCTTTATTTAGCCCAGCCTCATGATTTTTGGAAATCTGATTTGTGAGTTTTCAGGGATGCCCAGAGGGAACTTTGTGGAAGAAGGATGATGGTAAAGGAGAGGATGATACATAGCTGAGAAAGCACCAGTAGTTCTGCACCCTCTCTTCCCACCAGCTCAGAGCTTAGTGCTTGTGCCCACAGAAAAATTAAACCAGATCCAGAGATAAAATGGTGATTTCGTGAGTATCTTATTATAGGTTCGTTTTCTGTCTATCACCTCTGAGAGCTACTTGGCAAGCTATAAAAGTATAGTGTGAGGGGAATGTGTTTGTTGTTATTTTGTGTAGTGTTTTAAATTCTCTACTTTGTGAAAGCAGCAAAGGGGACGAGAGAGACCCCAAAGTGGACCTTACGCTGGTGTTTCTCCTGTAAGAGGGTTGGGGCTGATTTTGATTTTGCTAGATCAGTCCTGATTTTAAAAACATAAATGAATAGGTAAAAGGAAAAACCAAAGTCTGTTTTAAAATTTGAATGTGTAGTAGCAGCATAATGTAGAAACCTCATGAAGTGACGACCATCAGTGTTGGTATTAGGTCTAACAAGTGCTTCTGTAGGACCTCTCTGGAGTGGCAGTAGGGGTTTGTCCATTGTTTTCTAAGAGACCCAGATTTACCTCTGCTCTTCAAGTAACACTTCTGCGTTATCTGCATAAAATAGTGCATGAATACAGTCATCCCCGAATAAATCGCAGTCACTGGTATACCAATGGCTTCTAACTTCTCTTTGACCCAGCTTCTCCTTCATTCAGAATGACTGGGTTACTTTTTCTGCTCTCTAACTTCTCTTGTAAAACCAGTAGACTTTTTGTTTGTCTGTGTAATGTTTCATTGGTAAGCGGCATTTGCTAGGAGGTGAGGTTGACTTCTCCCATTTGGTTCTGAGGGGGTAGGCTCGTGCACCACAGAGCCACTGAAGTAATGAAGTTTCATGAATTTCGTGGGCAAAATCCAATATTCATTTTTGTTATTTGACTTGTGCCTATGTTTTAGGCAAATTTTCCTGCAGTACATCCCTGCACAGTCAGTGGAGAGAAGTGGGTACCTGCTGAAGGTGTTGGTTCAGTTCACATAAGTCAAGCATGAGCCACTGCACTCAAACATGAGCCATCTACAATGTCTTAAAGCTGTATTTCCATAGCAGTTAAACCTGTCTAAGACCATTCCTTCATTCTTATTCCTGGGTGCATGGTTCCCTTGTGTCTGCTGTGCCGTTCATCCTCTCGGTCCTAGGAGGGACCTAATCAGAAGATCACTAACCATACAATAAAGAAATGAGTGGTGTTTTGCCATCTTGGCTCCACAGATCAGTCAACTGCAGGATTACATGAATGCTAACACAAGGGAGAGGGGGGCAAATGCAATGAGTCTGCGGAAAGGAGGGGACTGTGGTAACTCCCATTCAACCTAAACTATGGTGAAACCACCCCTAAAGTGGTTGCACTGAATCCCAACCTCTTTATCTCTTGTCCCAGTAGAGATTTCCAGGCTGATTCTGCAGCTAATTTGTTTTTAACAGCCTTCTTATGACTTAGTGCACTGATTGCTTTAATGCTGACTGTCATTTAAGGTTAGTAGTGGTTTAGTTGCTAGAAGAAGAGGAGGACTGATTTTTCCCATAATGTGCAAGATAGCAAATACATTTTTAATGATAATTGGTTCTTTATTAGGGCAATGGGTCAATGGCAATTCTTTGAAGAGTTTAGTTGCGCTATCTCTTGTTTCTCCTTTTGCCTTATTTCTTGTTTCTACTTTCGACTTTACATCATTTTAGACTGTCTGCTTTGCTTTGTTTAGCTGATTTGCTTCTCAAACTGCTTTCCATTCTGTTGAAGCAGCTATAAGCATGGAGAAGATTAATATGTATCTAGAGCAAATGGCAGGATGGAAGAAAGGAGAGGAGAATCAGTTCCAGTCAAACAATTACAGATAGTGAGTGAAAAATTAACATGTGTCTAGGGAACATGGAGAAAAAGAAACAAGAACATCAATGCAGGTCTGCTGCTTCATGTAAATATATATTTAATATTAGTATTTCAGTTGAAAGCAATCAAGAGAATAGTACAAATTTTTAAAGACTAGGTCCTAAAAAGGAGTCTTTTTAATCATCGTTTATTGTTTATTTATTAAACACCTCCATTCCTTTACTTGGAATAGGTCAGAGGAAGACCAAATCTTGTAGCCAGTCTTTTGCTTTGCCTGTTCTTGTTATGTTACTCCTGATACAGTGGTGCCCTCACTTACCTAAAGTTAATAAGAGAAAATTGATGATTAATATCTTTGTAAAGTTAGTCCTAAAACTGAAGAAGAGATGTATTAAAGATGGCATGGTTGTGAGTAGGAAGCAGTGTCGAAAGCAGCTATCGTGTTAGGGTCTCAAGGGCCTTAAAATCAGGAACCACTACATAAAGGGCTGCGTAAAAGCCATAGGACTAGTAGCTTCAAGAGTCATCAATATTAATTGAGAGCCTATAAGATCAGCCACTGTCCTGTAACAGTAAACCGTTTGCTGGCTCGGGCAGAACTTTTTTTAAGCCCAGGAATCTGCCAGCAGATAAGAGCAGCTGTGGCCCATGTTATCTGACAGTGCATGCTTCAGATTCAGCAGCTGGGGGCACCGAGCTTCACATCTCCTGCTTGGATTTCACAGCATTGTGATACGTAACTAGTTTTTCAAGTGATTCCTAAAGTGCTGACCAGTGTAAAAAATGAAATTATATCAGTCGAGGAGATGCTGTGAGGAGCAAAGGGGAGTCTCATGGGCTGGCTGAGGAGGTGAACCATTTCCAGCGTTGCAGACCTACCCCAGGCTGTGTGTGGCGGCTATCTGGGCCCTGCTCTTATCACCCGAGCCCCTCCAGGCCATCGCTGCACGGCAGCTTTCCCTCCTTCTGTACTGTTTTTTCCCTCCAGACTGCAAGACGTGTCCTCCCAACAGCGAGTCCCAGCCCTCGGGCCTTCAGCTTCGAGCAGGCACACAGGTGCTTTTCATCCCAAAGACTGGCGGATGCAGATCCCCCTTCCTTTTCAGCTCCTCAAGGAGCTCTTCCCTGAGGGCCTTCCGACTCCGACTCCAGCCAGCAACGAGCCTGTCCTTCGAGTCCATGCAGGGTTCAGTTCAAATTTTGAGGACTCTTTTCAGGCCGTGCCTCAAAGCCCCCACAGGGCAGTGCTGCAAGACAGCGATGTGTCCCGGATGAGGTGGCCACCTTTGGAAGTGGCAAACCCAACAGCCACATATAAGAGTGTTGTGTGGCCAAAAGGAATTAGGTGCTCCTGATCAAAACCCTGCTTTGAATACTTGCTCAAATGGCTACTTCGTAAGCCAAAAATGCCATGTTTCTAAATAATTTCAGGCACTTCATGTACTTTTGGGAAAAAAGAGTAAGTAGGGATTTATCAAGTTTCTTGGTAGACATTTGTGCCTTGAAGCACAGTGGTATCTTGGAGTTACTGTAGAGATTTCAAGATCACTATGTTAATATATTTTGGTAAATATACATAGAATATGAAAATTCAACATCAAAGAATATGCATCAAATGCAGTTCTCATTTACATTACAGACTAAAGAGAATTCAGAATAATTTTAGTAACTGGGACATCAGTGATACTACAGCTGAATGAATGTAGAACAAAGAATCTCATTTAAAGTTGAGCTACATTCTTTTAAATTACTTCTTTAAGCATGATAATGAAAACCAGTAATAAACATAATAGAACTTTTCTGTAAGCGTTCATTTCTCTTAAATAGTTTTATGCCTGTATAGGTATCTAAACAAATGGTCTATACATTCTTCTTGTATCACAGAATTAACACAGAACCATTACATGACTTCCAGCTTAGGCTTTTATATTTTCCTCCATATTGCCATGGCATTTCCACAGTGTGCTACAGTGCCAAGAATCTCTCCTTTTAGCTTACTCCTTTTCTCCCTGTGTATTCAAGCCCATGCGTTATTTGCGTTTGCCAAATATATCATTCTGTTTTCAGAAAGCCTTGAAGATTGCATTCCTCTCTAAGTTGGAGAGTTATTTCACAAAATAGCCTACTACTTTTATTAAAGTGACAAACGTGCTTAGTGTTTCTATAGGAACTTAGTTTTTCTAGTTTTTTGAGAGTTTTGGTACAGAAGATGCGTGTGTTAAGGGGATTGGCTGTGCTTATGCAGCAGATCATCAAGAAGTGCTTTTTGTGGAGTCCTCTTTGAGCATCTAATGTGTGTGTGTGCTTTGTTTGACATATCCAATACACTGAGGGAAATTTTTGTCTTGAATGATACATACAATTTTTCCTCAAAGAAATACATTGTAGAGCATTTTAAAGCATCAAGGAAGGTATAGTCACATAATCTTGCCTGATACAGTTAGTAGATGGAAAGAGGAAGATATTTATGAAGTGGTTTTAACACCATTTCATCTTAGTATGTTAAAGTGAGACTATAGGAACATCAGTGCTGAATCAGAAAAACTCTAAGCACAAGCTCAGAGTTGGACTCTCATCTATGGTTTATTACTTTGAAGGTTTTGGTTTGCACTCTCTCTAGGATGGTGGGAAAGATTTATTTCATAATCTGTTAACTGTGAGAGTTACTGTTATGGAGAGATGTGTTCAGCTTCCCTGTGCTTTGTGTTACATCCTTTTTAAATATATGGAAACACCCCAGTGTATTGTTCACCAGGAGACACCCAGAAACGTGCTTCTCGGGAGGCAGCTGTACAATGGCTCCGCTCATCGTGGGGAGCACAAAGTGGGCCTGGAGATCATCCTCCGGAGCTGAGCCCACCTGGATGGGGCCTGCATGCGTCTGGCTGCACGGTCACAGCACTCTTCTGTTTTCTCTGGCGTTGTGCTGGAGTACATCGTACCCACCCAAAAGGGACGTGGGGTTGATGCAGGAGGAGAAAGGCTGCAAAGCTGGAGAGCCGAAATGGCTGGGCTGACCACCTCACCTTGTCTCAGAAATTGCTGCCCCTGGGGCAGTGGCTAATCCAGCTGCAAACCATTGCAGTTTACAGCCTGGCATGGAAAAGAGGAGCAGATCAGATCTGGATGCGGCAATACTGTGGCTGTGCCTGCAGCCCACTGCGAGCAGCTTTGGCGTGGGAACCTGTGGGAGCGGGGCTGCCAGGGGCATGGCTGAAGCAAAGCTTTCCTTTTTAATTTGCCTTTGTTTGTGAGTCACTGCCCACAGCTCCTGCTACTTTTACTTTCCTCCAGGAATGCATTTGCACCATTTTAACTGTGCTTGAATTAATGTAATTGTATCACCTGGTAGCAAGTAATCATGCAAATATCAAACTGTTGCAAATGTATTCATTCCATCGGCTGGCTCTGTTGTGTCATTTTGCTCTATGTTTATTTGTCAGACATTGTTACTGGGTAAATTCAACTACGTATGCCATCTTCAGTTTCTTTGAACAGTTTTACATGCGGGATCTGAACACACTTCATACCTTAGGAAGACACATGCAAGACCATAAATGTTAACTAATTAACTCCCATGGGGGGTTTAGCTTTATGTACAGTGATTAATTCTGCAGCTGCTTTTGTCCCAGCCACAGCAGATTTTTTAAAGCGAATATCCTCTGTACTTTACTCTTAAAAATTGTCATTCATTCTCAGATTTTAGGCAAAGGAAAAATTATGGCATAAATGCAAAGCAAGACACCTCGTTCTTTAATATTGCATTTAACACATTTTAATACACACATCTGAGTTGAAGAAAGACGAAGCATTTGGAGCAAAACAGCTTCAGCAAGTAGTACACAGTAACTTCTGTAGAGAGTGACTGCAACCATCTCTGAAGGGTTTAGAAAATGGTTGGCACCTTTAGGATACGTGAGAAAAGGTGGAAGCAATATGTTTGTCATTAGCATTCTGTGTTCTTTCAGATATTATTTCAAATACAGATATTTCAGTTACAGATATTCTTTCTGAAAAGATTTTGCGACCATTGTCACGATCTCAGCTGTGCCCTGCCTCCGTCATGGGCAGCAAAGCCAAATTCCACTCAAGGCAAAGTGCAAACACTTTTCTGTTTACGCAATTTCCAACCCATAGTGAAAGGCCAGAACAATTTACACATATTTTGGTTGACAGGGAGCGAGCAAGTTTTTGACTGGTGGTGTTACCTCCTCCCATATAGATCTGTCACCAGCTTTATATTTATCACTAGGTCTGGAAGCAGCCGAGGAATCTGAAAACCGGGGCAAACATGGTTGGGTATTTGCAAGAGGATTGCTAAGCAAATCATATCCTGCACCCCCCTGAAAATTCAGACTTGATAGACTCTGCCGCATCCTTACCCCCCTGCAATTACAGGCTCATACCTTGATTGCGGAGGGGGTCAGGTGCAGAAGTTTGGAAGCAACTTGACCTTTATCAGAAACACTTGGGTAGCTCAGTGTCACAGCTTGCTGCTGGGATAGGGTGTCACCTTCCCTGACATCTGCTTCTCTCCGTGCAGGAGAGTACTGCGAGGTGAACGCGCGCTCCGGCCGCTGCGCCCCAGGGGTGTGCAAGAATGGAGGAACCTGTGTGAACTTGCTCATCGGGGGCTTCAAGTGCGAGTGTCCCCCAGGCGAATATGAGCGGCCCTACTGCGAAGTGACCACCAGGAGCTTCCCACCTCAGTCCTTCATCACCTTCAAGGGGCTGCGGCAGCGCTTCCACTTTACCATCTCCCTCATGTAAGTCTTGGTGGGAAAGGGCTCTGTGTTTGGTGGCTTCTCTGCTTGAGCTTGACAGGTGTTCATTAAATATTGTCACCAACAAAATTACCTATGTGTAGAGGTCACTTTGTGGATTTCTGACAGTGACTTCCAAAAGTGAGATGCAATTGTGCAATTTCTGTGCTGCTGAGGATGCCGCTGCAGTGCTAACTCCTGACCTTCCTCTGCTTCAGTGCAGGGTGATGGCGCGGAGCGAGGGGACACCAGGGCCTCTCTGGCCACCTCTTAGAAGCCCGCGGCCAAAAAGGTGCGAGGGTGGGTAGTGGGTTTCCCACTTTTTGTAGTTGTGCCTGTGGCCTCCTGACTTTCAGGCCATCTGCAGAGCTGACCTGCTCATGCTGCTTGTTTGGGAGCACTCTTCCCCTTTCCTGTTTCCTAGCCTGTGAGAGGACCTAGTCTTGTCAGGCCATAGCTGAGCACAGGCTGGTGCTCCTCAGGTCCTTGCTCTTTGTTGGTTCCCAGCCTTGGGCTTGGGACAACCCCAGCTATCCCAGCTCCTCGCCACACTCCTCTTGGCCTTCACACCCGACCCCTGCTTCTGGTCTCATCCCAGCTGCCAGGCACAACCAGCCTCATCCCCATCCTATATGCCCCAACGTCCCCACATTGGTCAGTCTTCTCCTGGGCTGACTGTCGCTTTTCCCATGGGGCACTCAGGGAGATGAGGGGAGCAATGGTGGCAGTCACACTGTGTGGACCACGGCTCTCCTCCCATGGTTCACGCATCCCAGGGAAAAACCCTTTTATGGAGAAGACTTCTTGGGCCAGGCATAGGGCTGGCCTGCCGTGGAGTCATTGCTCCAGGTGCACACATGCCTCTTCTTCAGAGAGGGATGGGTTTGCAGCTTTACTGTGTTTAGCCGGTCAGTATTGGCTTTTGGTTCTCCCTCACGGTTGGCTGTGAGTAAATAACACAAAATGTGTTATCTCCAACCCTAGAGGGCAGGGCTGAGGATTTGTTGGTAGGTGCAACAACAGCCACAATGACAGACATGTCTGTGCGTCTGTCCAGAGAAAGTGCTCAGGGAGACACCACCAGTCACACGTCCCATCCAGCACCCAGCAGTTCCCTGATGTTTTACATCCGTCTGGACCCAGGCAGCGTCTTTCTGTTGTATCCTTCATCTGCCTTAATCCCAAGGTCTGAAATTTTATGGAATCTTGACATTTTGGCTAAATCAGAAAGCACAGGCACAGTTTGCACACAAGCCAAGGCAGGAAAGAGATGCGCCTGTGAAGATCGTTTTAGAGTATCAGATCTATGTACATGGAAAAGCCGAAGAGCAAAAGGCTCTGCTGGACGTGTCAGATCTACAATGAGTGCAAACACAGGAGTGGTCTGGGTTGGCTGCCAGCATAAATCACCTGCTCTGCCCTGGGCTTGTCCCCTCCGCCATGCGGTGTCACTTTTCAGGCTTTCAGGAAGGGATCTTTGACATGCAGGTTGCTTTATGTTAAAGTGTCTCAAATGCTCTGTGCAGGGGTTATTGAGAAACAGCAAACTACTGCAGAAAGGTGGTGCTTAATATGTAGCTTTTCATACCTGAAGTTCACTTTTATTTACATTTGTTATTTTTTTGGCTTTTGTTATCCTTCAGTGCAGGTGGGAAACATTATGTGAGGATAAGCAACAATTAGGACTTTGACTAGAGGGCAATTTATCATTACACATTTTGTGATTTGGGAGCCTTCTCCTGGCAAAAAGCAGGATGTTTGCATTGTCCAGGCTCATAACTAAAATGTGATTTTTTTAGAAAAATATTTAGGTTACTGACCAGGCATGACTTTCTGCTCCCAACATTATACGTCTTCTTTGCTTTTGTCCAAAACTTGCTGCTCCTTCACTCCAAGAGACACTGTCAGTGGAGAGGTTTTCTCCCCATTTATTCAAAATTCTGTAAGAAAGTATCTTATGTTTCCTCTGTCCTGAAATTAAAAATATCCCTTTTATTAAAAGACACTATTTTTCTTCCCAGCTGGTGGTAAACAGACAAGTTCAAAACCAGTAGTTTTTAACTATTAGTATGATGCGAAAGATGCTTTTGACTAGTGTAATAGAATGGAACTGAGCACACATGGAGTAAAGAAATTTAAAAATAGCTTAATAATTTAGTAAATAATAGTTTAATAGTTAAAATTATGGTAGAGAATTGTAAACGTATCAGAAAAATATATTCAAACAGAACTATGGTTCCCTTTGTTCCTAATCAAACTCCTTCTGCCCACTAAAGAAGCATCACTGATACTATTCTCATATTTTTTTGCTTATTTATGTTCTGGATAGATCTTATCAGAATGTTTTGATGAAGCAGTTATCCATGGAAAAATACAGTCTTGAGAAATGTTTTACAGGACCTGTATTCCTTTGGATGAAATGTTTGATGCTGAAAAGTGAAAACTAAATCAGTGTCTTGATAATATTGAAATTTTTAAATGGTATACTCTTAATTAATTTTACCTTTTACTTCTATAATATCATTTTATATTATGTTAATTAAATTTAGAAATAAAAATGTATTTCAAAACTGATTAAAAGTAATCAAGACAATAATATAACATTTTGATGGACTATAATAGATATTCTTTGAAGAATATCTTTGAAGAAATGTCAAAATTTTTACTTCTTTTTTTGAACCAGAACAAAAATATTAAAAAATCTATAGAATCAAAATTCCCATTTACTTGTAGCTCAAATTCAGGCTTCTGGTTCTGTAAGCTTTCAACTCAGTGTGATCTACAGCGTATCGACATCTGACAAACTACTTGTGTTAAAACGTATTCGTTGGCTTTGAAATTTTTTGTTTCAAACGCCAGACCCTGATGTTCTAAAATACTGTTTGCCTTGCCTCACATCCTCTGAGTGCAGGTTTTGTTGCATCACCTGAGACTCTTGCTTCGCAGCCGTGACATGGCAGGCACAAGAATAATTTCTTCTGCTAGTGGAAGGCAGTTTTCATTAGCTGTGTTCAGCATCTGATTCATCTGTAGGAAAAGTGGGTTAGTTTAAATCAGGCACATTTCCTGAAGTTCAAGATACACAATCAAACTACACTGCCATTTGGAAACACAAGAAATTCCCATGGTTTCTCTTTCTTTCTCTCTTTACATAATATTAATCTTTGTAAAAATGTTTATGTAAAGTCTAGTGGGTTTTTCTGCATTTCTAAGTAGATGAAAGCTGTTTGTAATTCCTCAGAGATAATAGGATTCAATTAAAAATTATAAAATACACACAACACACAGAAATTTGTAAAAGAAAAATCTGTGCTGACAAAAAACGCAGTTTTTTGTAAAAAGGGGTCGCCTCTTTTTCTGCAGGAAAGGTGTGATACATCTCATGCTAGAAGCACAAGAAAAATAAAACCAAAACCCACCCAATGGCACTGATGTAGTGGAATCACTTAAGTGTTTATTTTCCTTTCTCCAATTGACTGACCTGGTGATTGATGGACCCTGATTGTCTACATGGCATTATTAAAGCAACTCTTATCTTGCTTTCCCGCTTGTCTCCCCATCAGGGCTTTTTGACCAGCTGATGCCTCTCCTTGTACCCTGTAGCATTTAGACAGCAAGCAGGCAGCAAGTGTCCCCGCTTTGATGTGAAAATGCTTTCTAGCGTTCGGACTGTTTGCAAAGTGTAGTAAGTGCTACTGTTTGGCGAGTGTCCGATACTCGCGATACATGGTCTGTCTGCCTAATTTTACCCTTTGTGAGGGTCAGCATCCACAGCAGATCTCTGCAGACTGTATTTCTGTATTTCCATCTTGCTTGCCTCTGTTGATTGTGAAATAATAGACTTATCCTGTGGCAGACTCCTCAATTTTATAATTTTCCGTCTAAAGAAAGAATCAAAGGCTTGCCTTTCTGCTAAATACAGTGCTGTCTTTCTTCCAGGCAACTTGACCATCAGTCTCGAATTCATAAGCTGATAAGCATGAACTGACCCCTCATCTCTGCGTTCTAGGTTTGCAACCAGGGAGAGGAATGCTCTCCTCCTCTACAACGGGCGTTTTAATGAGAAGCATGACTTCATTGCCTTGGAGATCATCGAGGAGCAGATCCAGCTCACGTTCTCTGCAGGTGAGATGTCGCTGGAGTCGAGCATTGCTGCTTGTAGTCAGGAGGTGTTCTCAACCCATTTGGAAATGCACTTCAATGATTTTATACAGCTATTTGCTGCTTTGTTAGCTGAGTGACCTGCTGACATGGTACAGTGAACAACTGATGCTGGGTGTTACGAAGTACTCCAGATTGTAGCGGTTTGTGATGGTAACGCTTGCTGTCACAGGCAGCAGCTTGCCAACATATCAGTTATAAAATGCAGAGTTTATGACTACTATAAAATATTGGCACCAGCCTGAAAGTTGGCCTCCAAGCCAATGTTTGCTTAAACGAGACTTCATTTTATCACACTCTGATAAACGTCGTGTGTTTATGCGTTTTTACACTACGCCATCAGTGAAACTAGGCGCGTAAGTGTTATCTAAAAATACACACAAGCCAAAGGAAAAGCTAACAGACAAGTGAAAACTACCTGCCGTTCCTTTGGGATCGGTGAGAAGTGGTGCTGTCACTGGGATCCACTGCTGCGCAGTAGAAGCACGTTGCCTTAGAAAAACCCATAATCCACATGAATCTAGGAGAACTGAGCTGCCCACTCATTGCTACAGTGCACTAGGAAACAAGAAACTGAGGTGTTGGCATCTGCTTGCTTTCTGCACTAGGACAAAGTCAGCGTCTTTTGACTCCTGTGGGAGCAGAGCAAGGGGAAGGCAAGTGCGTGTATTCCTGCCGCTGTGGCCTTCTCCCAGGGGAGAGGTTTCCTCCAGAAAACCAGCCCTGGCAGTAGCAAAGCTCTTCCTGGTAAAAGTGTAATCAGAACAAACTGTGACTGGTCCCAGCCACAGCAGAGAGGTGTTTTCCAAGTTAAAAAAGCCCAAGTTTCATCCAAATTTTTGCCCAAGGAGCAAGTTGATGAGCCCATTGGGAAGCCTTTGGTAGCTTTACTAAATCTCAGTAGGGCAGACAACCTCTTGTCACAGGTTTAGGGGGTGTTTTCCATCAGGACAGAAACCAATACCTGGGAAGGGCTGTTGTCATGTAGATCAAGTGGGGTTATGTATAGATCAAGTGGGGTTATGTGTAGGTCAAGTGAGACATCTGTACTTCTCCACTGGGCTCGTAACTCAAGAAATAGTCTTGTTATTTCCTGTTGTCCATATTCAGGATAGACATGTAGGCTCTAGTCAGCTCGCTCTTTATTTCTGTGAGAAGTGAGACATTGCAAGCAGCAAAGCAGTGAGGCACAGCACACACTGCTGTGGCACATTCATAACCAGTGATGGTTGCTGCTCTCAGATCCCATGGTAGATCCAATGTGATCCCATCGATTTCCTAGTGATGCTTAAGTGCATATCTGGGCTTGCTGCATTAAAGACACCCGGTTTCATTTCCCCTTTATTGCCTTAAAGTTGTTCAAATTAGATTTTAAAGGCAGGCTTTTGAATGGATTAGTGCAGTGAAATAACATGCTGCAGTCAGAGAAATGTGCTTTTTTCTGTGGCTCTGCTCCACCTGTCTAAACTTGAATCAAATTGCTCGGAAGGCACCCTGAGGATGAATGAGAAAAAAAAAAATTCTACTTGCACTTATATGCATTTAAATGTGGAGGAACTCCTTTAAAATACATGAAACTAAATTTAGATTTGCGCTGCTGCACCTGAGAGCAGGTCTGGTCCTGTATGTTACAAATGGTATTTTCTTTGGAAGGAGAACAGTTTATGTTTTATAGTTTTAAGTGGCTTTTAACGAATAGTACAAGTTTTGGACATCTGATCTGTCTGTTTTACCTGTCGCAACAACTTTTTCACAGAAAGCAAAGGAAAAGGACTGGAGACCGGTGATCTTCTTTTGCAGAAACTTGCTAGCTGAATAAAAAGCCCTATATTTACTAGAGATTTTTTCTCACTGAATGATAAAAAAAATCAGCAAGGTGTCAAACATGCTAAGCTGAAATCTGTATTCTTTAAATAACAGAAGTATATAGGATGAGAATTACAGGAGAGCAGAGACACAGCAATAATACTTCACATAGGGTAAAACCTTTGTTGCAGATAGAGAGTAGAAAGTACATTTTAAGCTTAACAATACTGTGAACTTTGTTAGCTTATGGGAGTTATTTTTCCTGTGGTTCATTATGTAGAATTTTCCAATGTTAAAAAAAAAAACAACAAAGAAAGAGGAAGAAAAAAAGTCAAAACCTAGCAATCACTTCTCGGTGCCAGGCCTTTTATGTGCTTTCACCACGAGTGTTTATTTTGCTGCTACCTCGGAGCAGATATGCCTGGTTACTGAGCTGGGTCTGCTGACTCAGACCTGACTGAAAAGCTTCAGCTTCAGCTTTCCAGTTGCAATGGCAAGGACTTGCTTTCAAATTTAAATATTAGAAGGCCACCAATAATGTAATCAATCCCTGGAAAAACTCCACTGGGACCAAGGTTACAGTCCGTGGGTTTTATACTAGAGTACTTTTGGATTTCACTTCCTCAGCTCTGATGAGGAGTAGTCTTCCCTTCCCTGACAAAATATCCCAGCATGATACTCATTATATAAAAAAACTCAAAGTGTTGCTTTTGGCAGAAATGCAGAAAAATTAATGTATGTTTTTTCCTCAGTTGACCACTTCAGCAATAGCTGTATCTACCCAATGCATCTGCTACTGTACTCTGCAGAAGCATAACAAAAAATAACATAATTCACCCCAATGTACCAGAAGCTATTTTTGTATTTGTGCACCATAATAATTTCATGAAACTGAGGATATTTACTGTCTCACAGGACAAAACCTCAGATTCTTCCATAGCAAAGTAAGACAGCTGCATCCTGTGCCCAGTGAGGATCTCTCCATGTTTTAGTTTAGTGCAGAGTGGAGCTTGCAGTGATGTTGATTTATGTGTTCCCTTCTGCCTGCCCTTGCAGGGGAGACAACCACCACGGTGGCACCATTCGTTCCGGGAGGAGTCAGCGATGGGCAGTGGCACTCGGTCCAGGTGCAGTACTACAATAAGGTAAGGCTGATTGCGTGGGTGTTATCCCTGTTATTTGTAAAATAACAGAGGCATCAGTCATCTGGCTCTGACCTGATGTGTTCAGCTCTCCTGATGCTTTATTTTATTTATTTAACCAGGGATATTGCTACAGCTCTGCACAAATGGCACTGGTCTTGCTCACTTTGCCTGGGACAAAAATTTCCTGTGAGGGCTTTTGAGTTTTATCTCGGGAAGGCAAAATCAGACCTAGTATGTCCTTTTCAGAAGTACTACCAGGGAAACTTTCAGGTGTGGAAAATTTGGTTATTAAATGGTTGACACTTTTCAGTAATCAGATGCTATCTTAATATATCCCTTTTTCGTCTGCTATATACAAAGATACAAGAGAAATATAAAAAGCGTCATTGCACGCAGTCCATGGCACTCAGAGGTGGGCTCCGGGATCCCTGTCCCACAGCTGCGCCCTCGGTAGCTGTCAAAGTAGGTTCACTTTGAACCAAAAGCAGGGGCTTTGTGCAAACCAGCTATTTTGTAAAGAACCAAGAAGTAGGCTTTTAGGGTGTACGGTATCACTGTTCACAGATAGATGCCAGAGCTCTTCTATAATCTATAATGAAAATTAGAGAATTCATTTAGTTACTGAAAAGCATTGCTTTTAAGTCTGACATGATAGCATTGTGGAGGATCACGTAAGGAAATAGAGGAGCACTGTTGGCTCTTTAAAAGGAAACAGGATACTAGTGTAGGAAGCTGAATGGCAGATGATGGATTAATATGATCAGCAAGTTCTTTATTTCCCAGTGCTGCATCATTTCATCACAGTTTGTGTGGCAGTTTGAATGGGAGGATTAGAATTTTCTTTGGACTCCTAGATAGGGTCTCCTAGCCTACGGTTATTTTATTGAGGAAATAAAAACTGATTTTATTAGTTATTTTGTTTTAAAAAACAACTTATTTTATAGGTTTTGTACTTAATGTACTTAAAATACTCTCTACTATCTGAAGCACAGAGAAATAGAAGCGAAACTTGGTGTGTGGCCATGCATGCATCTGTGGACACTGCGAGGATCTTGGTTACAAACTGCAACATGCTGGGCATCCGTAGTCTGCACATTTCATAGTGAAGCACTTGAGCAGAGTAAGCAGCACTTGCTGAGGGACGCTCCAGCTTTCAAGCGTCATCTGGATGAGGAGGGGAGGGCACAGCCGTGAGGACAGCCTTGGGGCAGCTCACTGAAGCGCTGCTGAGCAGATAAGGGGCCCGGGCAGCCCCAGGACACTCTTTAAAAGGCAAAGACATCTGACACGGGTGTTAAAAATAAACCCCTGCCTCAATTGCAGGGCTTCCTGCTGTTCAAGCAGACTGGTAGGCGAGTCATGTTAGTGGCTGGTGATTCCCTGCCATTAACACATGTGCCCTATCGTCATTTTCTTCTTCTGCTCCAGTCTTTAGAAGGGGAAAAAGCCAGTCCCTGCTCTATGGGAGGAAACTCAGGGGAGAGAGGGAAAGCAGAGGGGTGGTGCCAGGAAACACCACTGACTTCACTGCCTTTGCCACTCTCATGACGCAGAAGTGATGAAAAGCAGGGTCACAGTGTGGAAAGCAGTGTTGTGCCCTTTGCTGTCTGTGCTAGACGTCATCACCTGCTCCTCTGCAGTGTTTGTTCCAGAATGGTTCAATTTGCGTAGGCAGAGAGGAGCTCATAATATTGAGTGAACAGCCCAAGTAAGATACACTAACTTGTGTGTATCCTGCTCTCAAGGCTTTTCAGCATGTCTGAGAATGGCAAATGTTGCACCAGCTCTGCAGCAGTGAAAGCAGGAGCGAGCGCTGTGGGGCTGCAGCAGCCAGGGGCAGCTCTGGAGGCCTCTCCACCAGGCTGCCCTCCGTGCCATGCAGCGGGGCTCAGCCTTCGCCTCAGCTGGTGTTTGTCCGTAGAGCAGCTCCTTGGCTACTTCATGTTTTAACAAAGCTGGGAGGAAAGTTCCTGTCAGGAGGTTGAAAAGACAGAGCTAATTTAGGGATTTGAGTTGTGCCAAGATAAATGGGATGCTGTGTCTAAACTTGACACAGCTAAGACACGTTTGTATAACAGAGTACCCAAAACTCATGAGTTTGTTTAAATTATGCATTCGCGTTATTTCGCAGGTACTGCATCCTTCTGCTCTTTCCAAAACCCTACTGCACAGTGTCAGGTCCTTGTTCCATCACTACTCAGCCCCTTTGCTCTGTTCAGATGCCGCACAGCCTTTCTGAGCAGGCAGAGCTCCCCTGTGTTGTCTCCCTCCTCCCTGCCTCCAGCTCCTGTTCGATCCCCAGCTCCAGCACCTTCTGGACCCCTCTTCCTCCTCTCTGCCCCGGTCTTGCTCTGCATTTTGCAGCAGCACCCCATCCCTGGCAGCAGGGCCACCAGCTTCCCTGTGGGGCTCCTTGTCCTTTCTGCTGCTCAGCTGCTTGTCCAGGTAGCTTCTGGTCTTTGCTTCCTTTTAGACATCTCTTCCCAATGCTGTCCATGAGAAATGCATAACCCATTGTCCCAGATACCCGTGGAGATACATTTTATTCATTTGTCTATGTCTCGCATTAAAAAACGCTTGAAGAGGTGTTTATACCTGCTCTTCCCTGCTGTCCCTCACAAATGTTGAATTTCATCTCCATCCATCTACCTTTTGCTCTATCAGCAGGTTTTCTTTATTTAATAAATGTGATCACCTTTGCCTATCCATTCATCAGTCCCTTTCTGTGTCATTCTGTGGGTTTTTTGCACATCAAATCCTATAGAGACATTTTGAACTTTGCTTGTTATTCACACTCCTCCAGCTGAGCGCTGCCAGGCTGCTCCGCATGCTGCTGGGGTCAGTGCAGCAATGCCCATCCTCTTTGTACCCACTGCTGTGTCCTCGGGCAGTGACAGGCTTCATCGGGCTGCACCCTTTCCTCCTGCCTTAGAAATGCAAGACATGTTGTGGTGTTGGTTGAAATAAATAGCAATGAAAAAATTCCCTGTTGTGCTCACAGCCAGTGTGTGGGGTCAGGTACTCTCTTAGCTTCATCATCTTTCCTAGTTCCCTTTTTTGTTAAGCTGCTTTAAAGGATCTTTTTAAAACTAAGCTGGAAGCTGTTCAGTTTATTTCCTTCTTTCTGCATTTGTACAGCATCTAGCAAGAAAAAAAAAGGTTTGGTCTTCTTTAGAGCTTTCAGATAATGCTGTAATTCACATAAGGAGTATTAGATTTCATCATAGCCAAGGTTAATTTTTCATCTGTAGCTTTTGAGGAGAGTGACTAACAGGCTTTGATACATAATCAAAATCACTTCAGTCCAAAGCAAAGTTTTGTAGATGAGTTTTCACAGCTCTGAAAGCTGTTACTGCAATCCAAGTTGATCATGGTTGGATGTGAGCAAAGGTGGTTTCTGGCACCTGCAGCTCTGTGGACAGTGTTTGTCTGAGCATCACTGGAATAAATTTGGACTCCAGGAGTGGGTGACTTGGATGTGGGGGATGACTCTGGTGGGAAACTTCTGCAGCAGCTGTTTCCTTAACGTGACACATGGTTCTGCAGCATCCTGGTGATGCTGCTATCCTGTGCAGTCAGTGTGGTAATAATAAAATAAGAAGTAAGTGTAAAAGTGATTCCTGTATATTATTTTATGTACTCAGCTCAGAAGTGATACACTTTGTAATACTTATCTTTAGTCTTGTTGAAAAATGTTGCTGAATAACTCCCTATCAGGAGGGTCGCCTGCCTCTTAGGGACAAGCACTGGAGCCTCGCTGGCAAGAGCTGAGCGCAGAGCTGGGTTTGTGCCACCACCTTTGCAGAGAAGCATCAAACCAGGTCTCTATCAGCTTGAGTATCTGATGCTTTCTTACAAATCCTGTATGTGCAGACACTGTAAAACATTGCAGAAATGAAACGGATTGTATCAGGGGAGGAAGGGAAGCAGTGTCATTTAATTTGCTGTGAAGTAATGGAAATGGATGCTTCCTCCCCTGGTACCAGTTGACATACTCGGTTTCAGTGGAAGTGCCTAAGGGAAGCACATCGGTGTTGTACTAAGGAAGTGTTGGCTCTGTATTGAATTTCTGGAAGGGAAAACACCAAGAGAGAATTAGTAGCTATAAGCAAGCAGAAGTGAACTAGGGGTGTTTTATAACCATTCTCTGGTTTCAGTTATATATTAAAAGTCTTGTCAGCTACCCAGTAGCAAGGTATCAGTTTGCCTGTCAGCAGTGTTACTTGCCATTATGGATGTTTGCTGACAGCGGGAGGAAGGCAGGGAGGAAAGCTCCTCACTGACTATGTTAAATACGTTACCTTTTGGGATCCTAATCTCACAACCATTAAAATCAATAGGAGGTATCAAATTAAAGGTGACCTGCATGTGACCTGCTTTCTCAGAGGTATATATATTGATAAGAAATTCAGAAGAAATGGGAATTTTTTTATTATTTTGGAAGGAAAGGTGGGAGAAAGGGGAGGATTTCAGCCTGGCAAATAAAATTGCTAAAAAATAGCAGAAGCAGCCTGCTGCTTGTTCACAGGATGGCTGGCGTAAGAGGCAGCAGCAATGTGAGCTGCCCTCTTTGCCTTGATAATGTGTTTCCTTTCCATGTGCTGGGAGTGCACTCAGCCTCTGATGGAGTTTGGTCCTTATCCTTTGGCTCTCCTGAGCCTGCCAGCATGAGTGACAGTCAGTCCATTTAACCATGCTGATATTTGTTTGGAATAGGATGTTTGATGGTAACAATGCTCAGTATCAATAATATCACATGAACTATCTGGCATTCACTGCACATACAGGATCATGTATGACTGTAGGCAGTGCTTGGGACAGGAGATTTTAACAAGCACGGTAGTGGGTGGTGTTTTTAATTAAGTGAAAACTTCAAGCCACTCTCCCAAACTTCTGATAGAAGTGCAATTTTTTTCCCTCAGAATTTGAGATATAGCATCAAATTTATGTTAAAGTTTTACCTGATGCATCACCTCAGGGTAGAATTCATCGTTTGACAGAAGATAAAAATGTTTTTTGTATGGACATGTTCCTTTAATTATAAAGGACATGTACATGTGTACTTATATACTGTGTATCTTATATGTTACTTATATGATGTCAGAGTAGCTTGAGGATGTTACTGTTCTGTAGGCAGAAGCTCCTCCTGCATCTGTTCAATGGAGCACAGGATCATTTTACTTAAATGCTTGGCTGTCTTAGGAGTGGCCCACCAGTTCAGAGCAGTTGCAGTTAGCAGTTACCTGCTGCTTTCCATCACTGTGTGCTTCTCAGCCCAGGTCTGCATTTAGCCTGCAGACAGTCACCAGAGAAAACAGGCAAATTCTTCAGTTAGTGATAAACTTAAAAGAAATGAGGGCTGCTAAGGGCTGATCTTCAGTGCATGGTGAATTCAAAGTGCAGGAGATGTGTTGCTCTAAACCAGACTCTCATACACTTTTGAAAATCCCCTGCCTGTGGTAAGTGATGGTTTCTGTTGAGTTAACTGGCCTTCATCTTGGGCAAGCTGGAGCTTGAGTATCACCAAAGTCTGAGCTTGTGCTGTAGGGATTTACCTCTCAGCCTTCTTGCACACTAGAATTTGCCAGTACCTTCCCTTCCCGGGCAGGATCTATCCCCACCATGTGCCAAAACACCCTCTGTTGCAGAGCCAGGACCTGCACTGTAATTGATTTTCGGTACCTCGGATGTGTGCTGCAGCTCTCCCATTGTGCTTGCTCAGCCAGCAGGCAAGTGGATGCCAGGGCAGCTTTCTCCTTCACCTGTGGGTTCTTTGGCCAAAGCTGATCCTGAAGCATTATTTAACCATGCCTGCACAGGTGTGCTATGGTGCCAGCAGAGCTTATGCTTTGAGTCTGCGTCCACAAGTCCTCCATACCATGGATCACAGACTGACCATCCATGCCAGGAAGTGATGTACCTGTGGGTGAAACCAACCAGCTCTGCATCTGGGGAGATCTCGGTGAGCCCCGTTTGCTCCCAGTGCAGTCTGAGTGGCAGCTTTCCCGTGCTGCTTGCAGTTTTTGTGTGCCCTCTCTGGCTGCTGGGCTCTGGACAGAGCTGGGAGCAGCTGAGAGTCTTGAGTGCGATGTGGAGTTGTGACTGCTACCAGCTCATGTAGACTTGGGATGAAGCAGCTTACAACAGGAACAGATCTGTGCGTACCTGAGACTCAGGGAATGAAGTGGAAGGAGGGACAGGGTCAGATCTCCAGTCCAATGGCAGCTACTGGTCTAGCAAAAGAAAACAGGTGGGTAAATGTATGGGCTTGACAGAAAGTCAAATGAACTCATTGTGCTCTCAAGGGACATGAGCAGGGAAGCAGCAGTTGCACACTGCAGCAAGGATGGCACCAGTTTATCTTAGATGCGTGATGTGTCTTGCTGGAGCCTGCCTTCCTCATACAGAGCACCTGCTCCAGCTGACCGTGTGGTTAAGGTAAGCTCTTGGGTTCAGTCTTGTACAACCCCTCTATTTTCTCATTCCCCTACACATATAATGGCTGCAACTCATTAGCAGAATTATCTTTAGGGTTATCTTTATAGCAAATCTCTGACATTCATCACTGTCTTTGCGTTACTAGAGCCTTTGTTTTGAATCTGGAAGCCTGGGTCAGGCAACTGCCTAGCAGTGGCCAGAGGCAGAGTACTTCTGAAGAACTTAAGAATGTGTACACAGAACTCAGGTCTACCCCTGTTCTCCCACCCAAGAGCTGGCTGGGACCACTTTTCATCCAGCCAGCAGCCATTGCGGGGTTGACACAGCCATACTGTCACAGAGAAAACCTAAAGGGCTGCATGCTGGTGTGCCCATGGGCACCTGGAAGCCCAGTGGCCACTTGCGTTCCCCTGCCATGGGCAGGCCGGACCTGCCCTTTGATCCAAACCCCTTGCATAAGGACAAGTGGCACAGGCAGTCACAGGCAGTAGGAGCAGTGCTGGTCTGTGTTGGAGAAGTTAAAGTAGCGCTTTGTTTTGGAAAGGGTGAACTGAAATACAGCAACCTCTGACTGTCTGCTGTGGAGACGAGCACAAGCCCTGCTGGTTATGGCACACGTGCCCACATGCCAGGTGCCTGTGGAGCTGACAGAAGTGTTATCTTGCTTCCTTCTGAAAACACAGACCCTTTCTGATGATGGCAAATTCACCTGTTATGGAAATAGAATTGTTCTTTATTTGGTAACAGCAATTGATCTCACTCCTTTGCCTTTGAGGAAAAAAAAAAGCAGATGTCAATATTTTAGTGAAACTCAAATTGCAATAACGGTGTCAAAAGACACTGATGACATTGGTTACTGCTTTCTCTCCTATAAAGGGACATCATTCTTGTTAGAAGTGCTGAGTCCACTGTGCCCTGTCCCCCTGGGACCAATAGGGGAACAGGAGCATCACGCAGCTCCTCAGCTCCACCTCCCCAATGCCACCCCACCACTGCACTGCCCCTGGGGCCGGAGGCTCCCGTTCCATCAGGAAAGCCATGTTTGCTCAGCTCTGTGTCTCCCTGCCGAGCCTCCCAAGGAGGCTGCCAGCGCCGCAGGTGATTTATGAGGCAGGCATATGCCTACAGCTCAATAGGGAGTGCCAGCTCCTTGGAGAAAAGCCACGTAGCTGCCACCAACTAGGCATAACTTTTAGTCATCGGACCCAAGGTGAAAGACTTTGCCCTGAAAGTATCCAGGACACCATCCAGTGTCATTTACTTCTTAATCTGAATGGTCAGAAACAGTGGTTGGCAATTAAATTCCTAGAAAGGTGTTAGTTATTATACCCTGTGCTGGGGAGTACCTCTTTATACCGGGGCACAGTTACCCCTGCTGAGTACTGCGTTTTGTAACTCGGTTGGAAAAGGCGGACCCCAGTGGAAGTCAAACCACTGCAAAAGCAATTAGGAATAAAGGCTGGGTATGACTTATGCAAATATCTATCATTCATGACATCTGAGCAGACGTAATTCCGATCTGAGGGAGAATTTCTGAAGTTAATCCTCCCTGTGGCTTCCAGACTAATTTGTTAAGGGATTGAGGGAGATTTTCTAAATAAACAATGCAGTTGTTGAAGATTATGATAATGCCACTGTGGATCAAATGTGGGCCTGCCAGTGTTTGGATTTTCCTGGCTCAGAGTGACTTGCTGTGCTTACATTGTCCATGATCAGCACAGGCCCACTTTAGCATTGCTTGGCGTTATCCGGTAAAGAAAAATGCAGAGCATCAATTGCAATGTTAAGCAAATATTTGGGGGTGGAGGGTACTGTAAATACTGAAAATGTCATTCAGTTAAGAACAGCCTGCTTCTCTGAGCATATTTTTCCAGGAAGAAATACAATTTTGTGTATCTATATTTCCAAACCGAAATTCATGATATCTAAGAAGTGCCAATATAGCTTTTAAAAGCTCTCTCAAGTGTGCAAGGCAGAAACTGTGTTAAATTTAGTATTTCCTCTTAAATCACGTATTCTTACTTGAGATTTATCCGTATTTATAATTTTGTCATTTCCTTATCACCCATCCCATTTTGTATATTTAACAGTGGAAGATACTGCAGGGTTGTAGGGGTCGGTGGTGGCATGGCAAGGAGGAGGCAGTGAACAGTGCTGATTTCCAGCAGAGCACTGATAGTATCTTTCAACAGATCATCAATTTGTGCTGGATGGCTTTCCTTCTGCGTCATTTTTATGGGATCAAAAGTTCTGCTTAAACACAGGAAAGTTTGCAGGACGCCAAGAACACGGGGAGCGTGGCTGCAGTCAAGTCTGTAGATCTGGTTTTGAGAAGAACTTATCTGTGGTTACCTGCGTAAGTGCAAGGTCTCTTCTTCACAGAGAAAATTGCTGTGATTTCTTCAGTTATGCAAGGAAGAAAAACAATTCAGATGAAAAAGTCACTGTCTTTGCTAGTTGCAATCAGAATTTTTACCAGCATCCTGAAGGACACGCATGTTTAATTTACTTTCCAACTCAAGAGGTCAAGGAGCTTTTACTGAATTACCAGTATTGGTAGCTAGATGCAGGTTATGATAGTTCTTCACAATTTTCTTACAAGAACAAAAGTTATTGTGCCAGCAGATTATTGTGCTATTTGGTGGGCAGGTTTGTATGCTTACAGAGCATGACGGTAAGTAGTGCTGGAGGCACATGTACAATATGAGGCTATGAAGAATTTGTAGCTATGCATCTCTACTATTTGTACTATGTATTTTGGTGCCAGTGGTCATTGCCATTTAATAAAAAAGAACTATAGCAGTTAAAATTACAAGCATCTAAAGGAAAGGAAAGAAATCACATTTTCCATTGCTGAATGCATGCCAGGGCTTTACATTTAAAGTTCAAAATGTTGTTCTAGTCAAACACATAAAATATGTTCCTCGTGTCTGGATGTAAAACGTGTCATTTCCTACATGCTCAGAACTCAGTTTTAAAAATGCCACGAGAAAAGGTAATCTCAGCAAAAATAGTTCAGTTTATGAGTAATTTCCTGGCATTTGGGCTGAAGATTCAGAGACTCCCATCCTTGCTGAGGCCAATTGCATCATCCTCTTCCACACAAAAGAGAAGATCATCAATGAAAGTTTCAGTCTAGACATGACCATAGATTTGATATATAGAAACTGAAGCTTGACAGATTCTTATTAGAAATAATATACAGTATCATTAATAGTGAAGGAATATAATCTGCCCACAGTTCTGATGGTCTCTCTGTCCTTTGAAATCTTTAAATCAAGTTAGTATTTCCCTTTCTTAAGGAAAATTTTAGCTCGGGTGCAAGCCATGTTCTTGAGGCAGGACTCACAGGGATATCCTGTGGCTGTATAAGGCAAAAGGCTGGTTAGATGATAACATGAGTCTCTTCCATCCATAAAATGTGGCAGGATCCTGTGAAAACCCATCTTCAGCTGCAGTATTACAGGTGAGAAGCTGAGGGCCAGGTAGACAGGAGAAGTTTTGCTGCACACTTGCCTTGCTCTTAAGTTCTTCCACAGCATCTGCTGCTCCCTCAGCGGGACTTTGGTCTGGCCTGTGGCAGCCGTTTACATTCCTGACATCTCCTTAAAAGCACTGAAAGGCTGCCTGGCTAGTATTTACTTTTTCTTGGTCCTGCTCAGCCATGGTTGCAGAGCCCTGGCAGGTGCCAGAGGGTGTAACGGGGGCAGCTGCTCTGCTCTTGTAGAACAAGCTCAGCTGGGCCTGGGCTTTAAAGGCCCCTCTCTGCAATTCCACCAACTTTTATTCATGTAGATTTCAATTAGTGGTCATTGTTTTTGTTGATTTTGTTTTGTTGTTTGGTTTTTTTTTTCCTGGTAGAGGGTAAGTGTGAAGTGATTGATATCTGGGAAAGAAAATCAGGATTTGGCGGCTGAGCAACATTCCATTGTCTTGACATGAAATAACAAATAACTCGCCTCTAAATCTGTTTCTCGGGAAATGAAAGTGTAAAGCAGTGAAAGTCATGTGGAGGTCATTGAGATGCAAAGCACGTCCTGCTCCCCAGCCTGGAGTGGCTCAGCTCTCCCTAACAGCTTTGAGAAGTCTTGGGTGGCTGGGGAAGAGGAAGGCAAGCAGTACCCAGTGTCTGGCTTTTCCTCTCCCCCACCTGCTTTTGGAAGTAGTGTTCTCACAGACTTTGCAACCACCACTTGAAAACACTCATTGTGGTGGTGATTTTTTACACAGACGCAAACAGTAACTTTTCAGAAACTGTGCCCAGGGTTCTTACTCTGTGAGTGACATTAGGGACCATGTTGTGTGAAAACCAACCCGAGTTCACTCCTTTTTCTGAGGGCTTCATCAGTGCTCATTCCTCTTGCTTCTCCCAGGTTTTAAAAGGCTTGATGTGCTTGCTCAGTTACAGCACTGCCACATCTTGGTCTGCGCTTTCCCCACACTTGAGCTGGGTCTCAGCTGCATGGCTTTCCCCATGGTTTGGGGCTCTCAGATCACCATGGAAAGCCTGGCACCCAGCGGTGCTCCTTGAGCCCAGATTTGGTCTAGCCATCTAACACCTCCATGCAGCAGAACTCCTCGGATGTTTAATGGCACCTCCCAAAGCGGTGATTTTCAGCTCCTTCTGAAGGCTGAGGAGATGTGAGGGAGCTCCATGAGAGCTGGCAGAGTCTGAACAGTCTTGGCTCACCAAAAAGCCCTGAGGATGGTGCTTGAAGGCTGCCCGGTAGGGCTCCTGCAAAGCCAGCAGAGTCATTGAAATGGCACCTCAGGAATTTGGTGTGAGTGCTTTGAAGTGCACTGTTCTCTCCATTTAATCACACAGTAAATCTACAGTAACTCCCTGATTTGCAGTAGCTTTTCAGGTGTTTTACATTCGTCTGTGGAATTAGGGGAAGCAGCACTTGGCAGTTACTTGGCCGCACAGGGGTCTGTGTGTGCACCAGGAGACCCTCAAAGATCCAGCCATGGGAGGATAGCCCATAGAGCAGCGTGGGATTCCTGAATTTTATAGACAGAGTTGTGTCCCCATCACCCACACTGAGCAGGCAAGCAGTTTGCTTGGTAAGGTGACACCAGGAATGAGTCCAAGGAGGAGTTACTTGCTGTGAATAAGTGTGCTGTGGTATTTCTAGGTATTTCTTGGACTCTGACAGCAATAACATTTGCATCCTGAATGCAAAATTAAGTCATAAAACATACAAGATTTATATAAAGCTGAAAATATTTGAGAGTGGTACTTTGGCAGATAGATAGGGACAAATGGAAGAAGGGTTTGCTGAACTGGCAGAGGAGAGCATGTGAAGAGCAAGGATGCTCTTCCAGTGTCTTTCACGTGCTCTCCTCTCCCAGTTCTCCAGGGGTGTTGGAAGAGGAGAGCACCTGAAGATGCTGTGCAAGGGTTGGTGAAAGGGAGGCAGAAAATAGGCAGAAGAGGGGTTCAGAGTGCAGGAGGGCAGAGAGGTGTGCCAACCACAAGGACAGGTCAGAGCGGAGAAGAGGGCTGCAGAGGGTGGATGAGGGGACCTTTGGCAGCAGAGCACCATGGTGAGTGGTGTCTCCCACGCGGAAAGCTGGATGTTGTCTTGAGAAATGGGCATGGTCTCTTGGCAGCCAAAACAGGTCCTTCCTGTGTCACTGATTCAGCATCAAAGAGCTGAGAAGCGTCTGGGAATACAAGTTTGAGGATTGAATTTACATTTGCAGACAGGGAAAACTTCCTAACATCAGCAACACAGCAGCCCTTGCCAAAATTAGTCAAATATATAACAAGAATATACCCTTTGCAGGAGCTGGATGATATTTGTGGAGATAATGTTCATTCTCTGTGGAGGGAAAGTACACGTCTGAATGCCGTATGTGTGGCCATGGCTTTTCACAGCCTGGCCATGCTCTTGCCGTATGGTGGGACAGGAGGGCTGCTCCCCGTCTCTGCCCTACCACCGAAAGAGCAGCAGCGATCCAGGCAGCACCGTTCACGCATGCCAGGTCTCATAGCTGTGCTGAAAGCCTCCTGCTTTGAATATCAAAGTTTAGCCCCTGGATGCAGTTGTGAAGGAGATAAAACATCAGGCCAGTAAAACTCGCTTGACTTCGTGGCCCAGGCTTGATCCTGAGATTGGTGTCTCAGGGACTTTGTCTAGGAAAAAGAACTGGTCTGGTGGCTTTTCAGGATTTGCATTTTTGACTCACCGATGGGAAGCTTTTTGCTTTTCCTTTTCACTGTCACAGCCTCTCATGTTTCTCTACAGACTCGAGCCAAATTTGTATAAAGAAATGCCATTAAAATATTCGGAGAATAAAGGGGATACATACATCAAAGGAGTAAGGGGTTTATGTGAAACAATTTGTCCTGCCTTTCCCTGGTGACTAATCAGGATGTGTAAAAGATTTTCGGTTCTTCACACTGCCTTACTTTAAAGGTGTTCTGGAAAGCTGTAGGGGGAAACTAAAAAACAGAGGTTAACATTAATGATTTCTCTTAATCTGGCCTAATTTGGAGTTTTCTGATTGATCAGAATGGTCTGCAAGTCCGTGCCATGGCACTAAGCTTCTCCCGCATTTCCTACTCTGTCCCCCTGGGATTGCACGCACAGTGCTTTCCCCATGTGTGTTTTCCTGTTTATTTATTTATTTTGCTTGCAGGGGGCCTGGCTCCGGCCTCTTGCCCAGGGAGACGCCGCCGCCGTGGGCCCTTAATGAGCTTTTTGACCACTGAAGCAGCACAGCATCGCCTGGGAATTGGAGGGGGGCTCTCCCTGCCCGGTGTGAGATGGCAGAGCAGGGGCCTATGGGTTAACGAAGGAGCCGGGGCGGCTGGCGGGCTGCCTAATGAGCGCCAGGGAGCCATGAGGGGAGACCCCAGGGGCGGCCAGGGCCCCAGCAGCAGCCTCCAGCAGGACCCAGTGCCAGTTGCTCCATTTTTTCCTGTTATTACTGTGGCTGGAAGCGTTGGGAAGCAAAGAGCCCTGAAGGGTATGAATGAGAGGCATTTTCCACCCAACACTTTTGGGAGCAGTGGGGTCTGAACCAGCACATTAACAATGCAGGAGTGCTTTTTTTGCATTAAAAATCACTAGGAAACAGATTCTTTTTAACCTTTAACCACTCCAAACAGCCAATAAATCATTAGCTACTGATTAACAAAAACAGAAGGGTAACTTATTGTCCAGTAAGCAAACTCTTGGAAGCACTGAAAGGCTGGCACTGACTTCAGGATGCCTTTTCTTTTTACACATTTGCACTTATTAAAAAGACAAACAAGCTCTGCATATTAAGCCATGTCACACAAAGCACTTTGCTAAAAAAACAGCTTTCTAAAATATACCTATTTTAATGTGTACAGTGAGCTGAGCAAACGCAGTATTTACAATATGCAACATTATGTCTGTCCCCCAAGAGAACATTTCTCCTCATGCCAAGCATAAAGAGATGGGTTGTGTCTCATTTGCAAGGGTTCCTGGTTTCTGTTCTCAAAGTCTTGGCCATGCTTACAGTCTGCTGCTGAATTGTCCGCTCAGCTCCTTCAAAAGCTTTAACGGGGTGGCTAAAGCAGGCAGAAATCCTCGTGGCCGAAGTTTGGGCTGGAGAGCTCAGCTTTTGGTTTGAGTTCAGGGAATATCCATCAAGTTGGAACACTCTCTCATGGCCGACCAAAGCCACTCTCCCTCTTTCCATCAGCCCGAAAAGTCAAGTGGCAGTTTTTTATCTAAGAATGAAAGTTGGAAAAAGGTGTTCCTGGTGGAGGAAATGCTGGTGCAGATTAACGAATAGGAGGACGAGATCCAGGAATCTGAATGTCATCACTGCTGCTGATTGACTAAACAGACGTGCGCTTTGTAGTGTTACTGTTCCATGTGCAGTATCTAGTCTGGTTTAATTCAAAATAAGTCTACTGAAGATTGGACTGTTTGCTTAAACCACAGATTACGTATCACAAACATCCCCAACAGTTTTGCATTGTGGCTTTTGAAAACAGTAGTATTTCTAATGTAAAAATGTAATGGTTAAGTGTTTAAGACAAGGCTTCCATTGTCCATTAATCTGTATGTCTTTTCCATTCACTGTGCATTGTTAGACCATCTGTGTCTTTAATAAGTAACTGTGTGGCCTCTCACAGTTTAAATATTTACTTTAAAATAATAGACGATCCAAATGAAACTGAGATATATGAGAATACCCGTGTCTGAAGCTTTAAGTGGAATGGGAGCAGATTTGTGCAGTAGATTTGCAAACTACACACAGATGTGTTTTGGTGACCTTCTCTCCTCTATCTGGTCTCCATTTATGAAACACAAGTTCACTGATTACACTTCTCAGCATTTTACATGCACCTGGGAGAATCTACATGTGTTTCTTTCTGTTGAGGCTGGGGAGAAGTCCAAACAGTTCATTGCTTCGTACTTGGGTTTCACGAAAATCAGATTTGGCATCAGTAGTAAAATACCTTTGCAGTGGCATTTTGTCACTGCTGTCAACTGCAACCCGAGAGAGTCACTGCAGGTGGCCTGAGGTGCAGGTGCAGGTGCTTGTGACTTGAGAAGGTCCCTCCTGCAGGTCACCACTGAGGACGGTAGATGAGCCTCACTGCTAACTCTGCTATGATCAGAAAGAGAACTGCATTTTTCAAAAGGCATCCTGGGAGACTCATTCCTGCAATCGCAAACTGCCTGTGATGCTGTCTGGGCAAGGGAGAATGTCGTGGATTAGGCTCGAGATTTGAGATTGTCCACCCATACATTGGAACCACCAGTCTCCTTCACGAAAGCTCAAAGAGGCAAAGTGAAGTTTCATGACATTCTGTACAATTTTGTGTACTAATTGCCGTTATTTGGGGAATATAAATATGGTTAGTCTTGTTTCACCATTAGAGAGAAGAGTAGGTGGCTTCTGGACTCATGTGTGGTTCCTAAGTCAGGGCTGCTTTTTTATTTTCTCCAAGTGACTCTGTATGTGATTACATCCAGCAAGCGTGTCAGTAAAACAAACACAACATACTTGATTACAGGTGCACAGAACATTTGAAGGATCACTATGTGATGGTGCAGTACCCTGTGACACTCAGAGCTGCTTTTTTTTCCTTTTTTTTTTTTTTTTTTAGTCCAGGATGAATCCACTTTGTTCATAGTTTGTTTAATTGAGACCGGGTTCTCTTTCTGGCACTGTATGGTACCTCTTCTTGCTACTCACTTTTACAGCATGTGGTCTTTGAAGTTTGAATTCCTTCTCTCTTTCTGGACACGGGCTAAGTAAAAAGGCAGCCTTCAGGGTTAGGCAGCACAAGGTAAATTTTCAGCCCCATGAGCAGGAACTCAGTTACTTGACTTGTATGACCATTAATGGGGGTCATGCTGGTAAATTCCTGTACACCACATTGAACATTTACTCATGAGTGCAGAATTGGCACAGCTAATGAAAGTTGCCTTTCGGGTAGCATGGTGTTTCAGGAGATGGGTCTGACAAGCAGAAAGGCCTGCTAAGTACCCAGATGAAAGTCTGGCTTTAACTCCTTGAACAGATTTCCAGAAAATAATAGTGTGAATTAATGCTGGTTAATGTCAGCTGTTCCTACTGTTCGGGGTTAGTCTTGCTCCAGTAGGATTCCATAGAAGCAAAGGTGAGGCCTGAAGTGTAAATGTGTGTGCTATCATCTAGTGCTGACAGTTTGCTTTCTTGTGTTTTTTTTCAAGTACTACTTACTGTTACTTATTTGCTTTCCAATGTAGGCCTCATGCTAACACCAGCTTCTATAGTCACAAACAAATTAAGTTCTTTTTAATAATTTTTGCCCCTGCTACTTTCCCAAAGGTGACTCCTCCATGGCTGAGCATCGCCTGCTGGTTTCCAGCTTATATTACTCATGGGCATCTCATCCCCATTTGTTCTTGTGCTGTGTCCATTGCAGTGGTAGCATCTTCTCATTTCCAAAACTCTTCCTTAGCCTTTACTTTGCTGGGCTAAACACAGCAAGTCCTTTTTGTCTCTTTGATAAAGTGAGCTTTTGATTACCCTGATTGCAGCTCTGTGCATCTGCTCTAATGGGAAGTTATTTTTAAGAAATGAAGTAAAAATTGTCCACAATATTCTGTCCTGTTCAGTGTCATAAAATTTCCCTCGTACCATCTTCCCAACAACCCACGGTTGTATTGACTTTTTTATAGTTTAATGACACCGTGGTTCATAATTGTTTTGTAGTCAATCAATACAGTTTTGGTTTTTTTCTTCATTTGTAGCTGATGATCTTTGAGCCTGCAATAGAAATTTTTGGCATTAGATCCCAGGTTTCACGTTCTGTTATTAATTCTCTTTCTAGGACTCAGCTACTTAAAATTACTGTTTTTTAAAATGCATGATACTATAAATATCCTTTGTGTCACCACCAAACTATATTTGGTACTAATCAAAATATTAAATTAATAAAATCAGTTTCATTGTTCAATTTTGAAGGCACTCCTAACTTAGGCTCCCTCTGTTCCTGTCTTTTATTTATATAACTTTATTTCTGTTATAAAGTACTCCTTGCACTAGGTGTTGAGAAGATGAGTAGTGTAGTACTTGCCACATATAAGAGAAAAAAGAGCCCATATTACAGTAAATCACTCAGACAATCTCTCTTTCCTTTCCCAGCAATGTATTCTTCTATTTTGGGAAAAGCCTGTTCTGTCCAATGGGCCTTTTAACATGGTCGGAAAAATCACTGGTGTTTGAACTGAAGTGTGGTTTAAACTGCCAGTCGGTCTCTTCTCACTCACTGGAATATTCCATAGCTCTGTGTGGTCATCGGAGCCAAAGAGATGCCAGAGGTCTGCCGTGCAGTGATCCGTCGACATCTAGAGAAACACTTTGCAGTTTCTATGTTAAATAAAAGTAGAAGAAAAATCAGTTTGCCACTGCAGGCAGTTGACTGTGAAGGAGCAGCTGCAAACTGCTGAGTCTGGTCAGGTTGCAATCTTGGTTAACTTTGGGCAGATCCCCCCTGCTGCGAGAATAAATACCCTGCCTTTGTCAGGGCTCTGTGTAAGAAACAATAGGTTATTTCAGTGAAGCACAAGAATGTAAATGTTAATCGAATCATTCCTCCAAAAGAATAAAAGTAGCACCCAGAATGTAAACATTTTAATTTTGGAAGGGAAGGTCTGCCTGTCAGTTGGTTAATTTGGTATGTATTTTTTCATTTAATTTGAAAAGCTGCTCAGTAGCATTGCCATCATTGCATGCAATAACATTTTTAGCACTACAAATACGCATGTTTCCTGTCTTTCCAAGCTAGGCAGTGGCAAAATCCAGGGAGTATCAGAAAAAATAAAATCTGCCTTAATATCACTCGGGAAAGGTCAAAACCTGATACTATATAACTGCCAAACTATGTGATCACTTTAGTTCTTGGTAGAGGAAGTGGAAAATACTTTCCAACTGGAATTGACACCAGGAAACGTCTTTTAAAAATGTTTTTTATACATTGGGATAATTACCCTTAGAATAAATCTGTATCTCTTGACAAATGATGAAAGTGTCTTTAGGTGGTTTAGCAAATTTATGTGTGTACAAGCCAAACAGAAAAAACAGGCATTTATCCCCTCTCGTCTTCCTTGTTTGCTGCACAAATAAGGGATTTCAGTATGCAGTTGAGCAATATATGTTTTAAAGCAAGCATGCAGCAAACTATGGTGTGATGCCCAGCCATCTTCTGTTTTCATGTGTTTACAGCTGTTTTTAATCAATACATGATAAAAATATCTCTTGACTTTCAGTTGTGCCCCACATCTGGTCAGATCCAGGTGACTTCACTCCTGTGGGGTGTCCTTTTGCCTGTAGAGGAAAGGCAGCAAAGCCAGGGGAGTTCAGCTCATTGCTTCTCTTGTACCCATGAAGTCCTCAGAGATCCTGCACCAATGCTAGATTAGGACTCACTAGCTCTCTACAAACACTAAGCATGAAAAATGCTTTTCCTACAGAATTTGCTAGTTCTTCACTGAGGCTGATAGGCTGCTGATCATATGTGCACCCTCTTTTAACTGTCCTGATTTTAACAGTCACTTTTCCACTGGAGGAATCTGTCTCTTGAGTTTCTACATAGCAGCTATCACCTCCTGCCAGTCACACTGGCGTATCATTCATCAGTTAAGAAATTAGTGGAGATGAAGGGTGTGTATGCAGTGGAAGCACAAAAGTTTGGTGGTTGGGGCTGGATTCCCAGTGGTCCCATAGGCTTTCCCTGCCTGTCCAGATCACTGAGTTTCCCCAGTTGGTGGTGGTTGCAAAGTGGGAAGAGCACCACCTGCCAGCAGGGTGATGAGCGGAGCAAGCCAGTGACTGGAGGTGTGAAGCTGAGCATGATAACTCTAGTTTTGTGGCCATGTTCACCAGGGCATGTTGTGTTTGGATGGGCAGGAGTTTCCTACTGCCTGGGTGAAGCCGGAGATGAGAGCAAACTGGAGCATTTACTGCCACTCTGAAACACACTTTCTTCTAGTTTTCTGTGCACCACCCACAGTGTCAGTCTGCATGCCTGGACCAAAGCGGCTGCATGAGCAAGCTCAGACCCATCCCTTATTTTGATTGTCCAACTCCACAGATCACTGATCTCTATTCTTCTGTGACCAGAAACCAGGGGCTTCTCAGCCAGCTCAGCAATGGGCAGTGGTTTTACATGCCCTCCATCCTGTGGCTGGAACAAGCAGTCTTCATTTAAGCTCCCTTCCAGTCACCAGACAACCTTTCACTACAGCTGTTACGGGGACTTGCACTTGGTTTCTGGTGGTCTTGACAGAGTGCACCCATCAGAGAAAATTTGATTTAAGCTTTTAGGCTCACTTGTGTCATTACATCATTTTATGGTTTTCTGGCTTTGGGCAGAAACAGTGTTAAAATTCACATGACTTCATTCACTTCTGGTGAAGAGTTGCAAAATGAGCAGAATTTATTAGTTTGCTGTGCAGAAGTAAGAAAACACCTCTTTGAAGTGATTTGA
>NW_010187867.1:63055-70314 GCF_000695765.1 Mesitornis unicolor | reverse complement strand
GGTCAGCAGTGGAAGACACCAAAGCTACTTCTGAGCATGCTGTGTATCACACTGGGCATGTGTGGACTCTCTTTGAAGTCACCCATTGGGGTTTTTTCTTGCCCTAGATGTCATAGGTCAACTTTAACTTCTGCTATTTTCTGTACATATCCTATTTTAGTCCCCTTTGAGGGGTAAGAAGAAGTATGTTGTTCAGCTGGCTGGACCAGCATTTAAGTCCCATGTGTATGACATGTGCCATGTATTTCTTGCAGCCCAACATCGGGCGATTAGGAATTCCTCATGGGCCTTCAGGAGAGAAGGTGGCCGTGGTGACCGTGGATGACTGCGACACAGCAGTGGCTGTGCGCTTTGGGAGCCTCATTGGAAACTACACCTGCGCTGCCCAGGGAACTCAGACTGGCTCAAAGAAGTACGGATTCCCTGTATTTCCCTTTTCTACCCAGTCTCTTCTTCCAGGGGAGAGACAGAAGCATGCAATTAATCCCTAAGCAGGTTGAAAAAGCAGATAAGTTTTAATCAGAAAAAGTTACAAGGTTTAGTGTAGTAGATGGTATTTGGTGGAGGCTACTGCAAGTATCAGCACACTGAGTGGAATGCACTGAGTTTTCTGTAGATACAGAGCAAATTACCAAATTGTGTAGATATGCCCAAATTACTTGTAAAATGAAAAAAAACCAAAAATCTGAAGGTCAGTGTGGATGGCCCTCAAAAAGCATCTACTCAGCATGAAAATTTTGAGAGAAGGGCAAATAAAATGTTAGCCTTTATTAATGGCTGAAAAGCTTATTACTTCCATCATTTAAGTTAACAGTCCTATCTTAAATGGAAATAGAAATAAATAAAGGAGGTACAGAAAAGGCCATTGAATAATCACTAGGTATTAAAAAAACTTTCCTGTGAGAAAAGACCAAAAAGATTAGTACCACTGGGTTTAAGGGGGAGAGGGGCAGCAAGCAACATAACAGGGATATGAAATAATGAGTGATAGCAGAAAGACCATTAAGATACCGATAATGCTCTAAAATACCAGGAGAAGGAGGAACCATAAAAATTAGGGATAATTCAAGCTGACCAAGTTATATGCTTTTCACACAGTGTAGTCACTCAGTGAAACCTGCCTCCACCAAACGTTATTAAGTCTAAGATCTTCAGAGGATGTAAAAAGGATTGGCACTATATAATAATTAATTATATAAAAATCTACAGCATCTCATCCCTAGTGCTGAGGAGCATATGCCAGCCCCTGAGTGACTGGAATCAGAAAGGAGTGTCCTGCAGCTGCACATTTTTCCATTGTTTTCATTTTCTTCTTCATATTGGCTGCCATTAGGTACAAGTCATTGGGTTCTGCATAAAAATGACAGCTCCTAAGTTAAAAAGTTAAGGTGTTTCTGGAAGGTCCTTTGATTACAAGCTCTGCAAGTGCTGATGTAGCAGGGGGAAGTGCATTGCAACATGAGTAAACTAAACAGCTGAATTGTGCCTATGAAAGCAGTAAGATAAAGAACAAAACAAAACAAACTTCATGCAAGAAATTATGAGCATTTCTTTGTTTCTTCAGGTCTCTGGACCTAACTGGACCTCTCCTCCTTGGTGGTGTCCCAAACTTGCCTGAAGACTTCCCAGTGCACAACAGACAGTTTATTGGCTGCATGAGGAACCTCTCCATCGACAGCAAGCCAATCGACATGGCTAGTTTCATCGCCAATAACGGCACTCTGCCAGGTAGAAGCGACTGCCACCTCAAAAGTCAACACAAGAGAGCTCTCTGCTGTGTCTGTGTGTGCAACAGGGCTTAGGACGTCAAAGGGGCCGGCACTGGGAGGAACCCCAGCAAGGAGCAGGGGACAGAGGGGTCTGAAACAGCCTGTGTCCTCCTGTTAGTGCCACTGAGCACAAAGCATTTGCCTAGGGCTGGGTGGCTCCCGGTGTTGCTGGGCATTGTGCTGCCACCATGTCACTGTCACCAGCACAGCTGCATCCAGACCTGCTTGACGCACCCCATTTGTTTGAGCAAGGTGCAGTCTGCACCCACGCCAGGGACTCAAACAATATCCTGTGGCACAGCACACACTTGGAGGATTAAGTGGCAGTCAGAAAAGGATCAGACTTGTTCAGACCTTCTGCGTTGCTACAAGTTTCATCCAGGAGTTTACTCCTAAATGAACTTTTCCTCCTTTTTTTTATTATTACCTTTTAAATTTCACTTTGGTCTGAAAGACAGTGAGATTAGTTCATGAAAAACACTGTTTTAATGGGTTTATCATAAATTATGTTTGTTCTGTAAATCAAATTCCGTAGTTCTCCAAATCTGAAACTTGCTTTGTGAAGCAGCCTGATGGAGTTTCTGATTTGGTTTCCAGTCCCTGCATCCCTGATCAGGATTAGTTCTGGTGTACAAAATGTTCTCATCATCATAAAATTGCCTCTTACATGCAAGAGTGACAAGTCCCTTCCTTCCCCCCTGCTGAATGTTTGTGTAAGAGCTGAGTTGCTATTCTTAGGTGTGTTGCATTAACTATGGATTAAGAAGGGAGTCGTAGCAGAAGCTTCAAATTGCTGTTTTGTCTTGAAGCCTTTTTTTAACAGTTATGTCTCTAACATTAGTTAAACAAGAGTTTTTCATCTTAGGGAAATATACATCAGAAGGTGTTTTCTTTAGGATGGAGGTTTTTTCCTCATTTGGAAACATGTTTCCATAGTTAAAAACAATGATGTATAGTAGTGTTATTCCACTGTGTAACACTGCACATAGGCTTTCCCTGATTAGTGTCTTGGTTAGACGACAGTAAGTTGCAAACAGTGGTCCTGAGTCAGAGCACCAGTCAATCTGCCTGTCTCCAACAGTGGGTGCCAGGGGAACAATACAAAAACAGAACGAGCATGCAATGGTATTTCCCCAAAATTTTCTCCTAGTCCCTAGAGATTTACAGCTCAGTGACTGTATTTAACAGCCTTTGATAGATTTATCTTTATGAATTTGACACTTGCTGGGCTTATGTAAACTTTTGCCATCCACATTTTGCTTCACTGACTTCAAGGGTATTAAAAAAAACCTCAGACCTATAGTGGTCATGTCTCTTTTATACATCAAAACTCAGACACAATCATTGAGAGCTTTTTTCTTGTTAAAACCATGCGAAGTAACTATTCTCCTGAATTTCAGGCTGTGCAGCACAGAGGAACTACTGCGAAAACAACTGGTGCCAGAACGGAGGGACATGCATCAACAAGTGGAACACGTACATCTGCGAGTGCCCTGTACGCTACGGAGGGAAAAACTGCGAGCAAGGTAGGATGCAAAGACCTCTTCATGTGTAGTCATGTGTGCATGTTTCATTACTCGTCATCAACATCTCATAGCATGTGTGTCACACTGTGATTCTTAAAGGACCAGTAACAGAAGATTGCAGTTAAGACTAAAAATGACCCGTTATCTATTTGAATTAATTTTAGAGATTTCCTGTGTAGTAAATAGGGTAGCTGACATACTGTCATGTCAGCTTTCATTGATTTACTTACATAAGCAAATTAGTTCTGCAGAACTTGGCAGTATTTAGTAATTTGTTTATAGTAAAAATGCCTGATCCTAAGCCCCTTTAAATCAGTGGAAAGAATCCCGCTGACTTTATTGGACTTTGACTCAAACCAGGGATGAATGCGTGGTTTTAATCACCACTTTCTTGGCAAGAAAGCGCTCTGCTGAGTACGAGCACTTTCAGTTTTATTGGATTTTTCTTTGATTGAACACAATGTGTGTATATGTGTAAAACCTCATTAATAAAGGATGAGGAAGGAGCAGCAGGTGTGTTTTATAGGGCGTGAGGAACTTGCAGTTAGTTTCTTCTCAAGGGAGTGAGGAGTCGTCCGTGTGAGGGGTCCCGTGGGGTCAGTGCAGCACTGGGCTGCCCACCATAAGGTGTCACCTCCACATCTAATGCAGGGTTGCTTCTTTGGAGGCTTCCAGGAAATAAAACTTGCTTAAACAAGGCATGGCTTTCCTGGAAATAGAAGGCCAAATTGTGGTCTCTGGTGCAGATGTGGTAGGTCTTCATTTCTGCTATCCCTCAATGACACTTACCCCAGAATAGTTTGTAGTGTGATCAAGGATTTTGTTCTTCTGATATATGCATCCCAAATCAGACATTCTTGATCACTCTTAGCAGGGCGTGGACCCTGGAATAGCAGGACTCCAAGCTGATGGCCAGTCTCAGATGGCTAATGTCACTGCATTAGCCTAGGGCTGAATACCACTGGTTTGCACCAAAACCCAAGCTGTCACGTCCTACACCCAAACTGCAAGTGACATCCTAACGATGGCAATGTGTTTCATCAGTCTCTCTGTCTCCACAGTGAATAGCCCTCATATCTTTCTGATGGCCTTTTAAATGTAGGAGCCTCTTAAAACTGTATGCAGTTACATAGGCAGTGCTTCAAAGTGACAAACCCTGAGAAAAGATTTTGTTGGCATCACTGCATCATGGCAGGGAGATGCTGTGCTTGGAAGCACATGTGCTCACCTCTCTGGTGACAGGGGTGGTCAGGTCCCATCTGTGTACATTCGATGTGGCCACCAGCCCCTCCATGGACACCCCTGGTCCCAGGGAAGGACTGGGGAGAGAAGGAAGGTTGGAGGGGGCTGACAGATGGGGATTTTTGTTTTACTGACAAAGGAAGGTGCGCCCTGGCCCCAGGGAAGGGAAGGGAGCTGGAAGGAGGTGTGGGAAGGGAATGGTATTTGCAAGCACGGCAGGTCACCAGCAGTGAGAAAAGGAAGAAGGTGGCTAATTGCCATGCCAGTCCAGTTCTCCCAGGAGCTGACCCGAAATGCTTGCAAACAGCATTCCCAGCCTCCAGCAGGTGGGAAACCCACAAGGTTTGCATCCTGGCTCCGCTCTCCACAGGCAGGTGGACTTAAAATTCTCAGCAACGGTCTAGAAAACCACTAGCAAAGAAGTTGGACGTTTAGGTCATTGTGAAGGTCAGTAGAGTAGAGGAGGAAGGAGAAGGCTGAATTTTGCATGTGGGGAGCAGGAGGAGGAAATTATCCTGCTCAACACCAATGTGTTGGTTACTTTTACATTGATGTGGTGCAGTGCAGGCTTGTACTCAGTCTCTGAGGCCTGCTTCCCCTTGCAAAAAGCTGCCATAAACTTCACCAGCGCACCTGTGAGTGAGGGCATCAGGCAGGGACTCACTGCAAATCCCACTGCAACGTCCCGCGTCTGGTGGAGGTGCCATATGAGGTGCTCCAAATAGCACAGAGCTTGCACAGCTTAATTTGTGCTTCTAGTCAGTGGGATCAACTAATCCATTGTACTGTAGCTCCTGTTACCTGAGGTGACTACTTTAAAAGTCCAGAGGGTGGTTGTTCCCCTATTTTCCATCAGCAAAGTGCTTTCCATTGAAGGCTGTCATTGGTGTTCGTGCAAGGCTAGAGAGGAGGGCAGCTCTTCAGCTGCCACCTCGAGATATTTAAGGGAGATGGTTTAGGCAATTCCACAGAAGCTTTCTCCCTGTGAAAAGGCTGCATAGCTGAGACAGATGAATAATCTGGCCCTGGAGTATTTATAATTAATTAATATTTCCTGTTGCCTCCCAGCTTTTTCCTCAGTGTTTAATCTGTTAATTAGAAGCAGGTAATCAAGGATAAATTGAAAACATCTGCAGCAACACTTGCCCTCATACTTCCTGTTCTGTCCACCCACTCATCAGCAGAACTATATCAGCAGAGATCCTGAACTTACCTTTCTAGGAACATCTCTCACCTGTGCAAAGCCATAGCAGTGTGGTGGTGCTGCCTTTGAGTGCAGGCACAGAGACAAGGTGCTACCCCACAACAAGTGGAGGTTGTGAATTTACAGTACTATCAACTGCTTCATAGTAACTCCCCTAGGCTGGCTTTTACTCCACAGTAGATTAACGATAGCTCAATGGAAGAGGGACCAGCTACCTTGTGCCTTCACCACAACATAGCATCATTTCTCCTCTTAACCTTTGTCCTGAAGGGTATTAACTGTTTCTCTCCTGTCTTTTGGTTTGCAGCAATGCCTTCTCCTCACCGTTTCAGTGGTGAAAGCATTATCATTTGGAGTGACCTGGACATTACCATCTCTGTGCCGTGGTACATTGGGCTGATGTTCAGAACCCGGAAAGTCAATGGCATGTTAATGCAAGCCAATGCTGGCACTGCATCCAAGATCAACATTCAGGTGAAAATGTGGCATTCTTTGGTTAGAAAAAAATTAAGTAATTCTCCTCCATCAGTGGATATGAACTGTGAACTACATAGCTTCATCCACCCAGCTAAATGCACATCAATAAATACAAATTATTTCTTCAGCCTTTTACAAAGATCAAAAGATCATTGTAAAATTCAGATTTGTTGGTTTAAGATTATTTTTTAAACAGCAGTAGTAGTGTGCATTAATATAGATGCAAAAATTGTGCCTTTTGATTGTTTGGGGTTTTTTTGTCAGTAGGGCAACTTAGAGTCTGAATGTTCAAAGTTATATGAGGAATTATTGCAAGTGTTCCCTTCTTTACTGTTCAGGATTTTTTCCCTTTTGGGTTGTCTTAGGAAATGTTATTATCTTGCCCACTGCCCCCTTCTGCATCAAATACAAATACGTAGCAAAAAACAGACGGTTTTTTTTCATCAGATACTGAACAACTACGTGCAGTTTGAAGTCTACAGTGGCCTGAGCCAGGTTGCTAGTTTGAAGATGAGCCAGTCACGAGTCAGTGATGGGGAATGGCATCATTTATTAATAGAGCTGAAGAGTGCTAAAGATGGTAAAGACATCAAGTACCTCGCTGTCATGTCCTTGGACTATGGGTTGTACCAGGTAACGCAGCATCATAACTTTGCCACTAAGCACTACAGAAATGTTTTTAGGAGAAAGTAGGATAAAGGATTGCGGACAAATACTTATGCTGTGAGCTATGTTCTGCAGTGATTTGTGGCTGATGAAGTTATATTAATTATTTAAGCCTAATGGTATCTTATGAACAAGTCTGTAAGAAGCAGCATTCAGATGTCTAGCTCCTCACTGCTTTGATATTTTTTCTGTCATCTACTGTCAGCTATGGCTTGACTCCATCACTGCAGAAAGTGGACTGTCTGTGTCACAGAGTATAATAGTGCTTCTTATTGACTGTCCTTTTCCTCAACAGAGCACTGTGCAGATCGGAAATCAACTACCTGGACTGAAAATGAAAAGCATCATTGTAGGTGGTGTTTCTGGAGACCAGGT
>NW_010187867.1:55818-63024 GCF_000695765.1 Mesitornis unicolor | reverse complement strand
CAGGGGTTTTATGGCTGTATGCAGGTATGAAATGAAAAACATAGCAAGAAACTTTGAACTTTTAAGAAGATATCTGCGTGAAAATGTGGAGGTTTCTTTTTCATCCATCACTAAATGCTTCTGTTTCCTCCATCAAAATACCTATGAATGAAAATTTTAAAGTCCACCCACCTTCCCAGGTACAAATCTGGTCTCACAGGGGAACAGCATTTGAAAAAAAAATTGGACTTGGGTCATCAAGTGATGCTTCTTTAAAATGTAGCCCCATCGGTTAATGGAAGTAGTGAAACACATAGTACTGCATTTTGAATGAAGGCTCTAATTCAAAAATAATTGTCTTTTGTCACCAGGGAGTAAGAATGGGAGAGACATCTACAAATGTAGCTACACTCAACATGAAACAGGCTGTCAAGATCAATGTGAAGGATGGTTGTGAAGTGGATAACCCCTGTGATTCCAGCCCATGTCCCCAGCACAGCTACTGCAGTGACGACTGGGACAGCTACTCCTGTGTCTGCGACCCAGGTAACCTAGTGACCATCCCATGCACTCATCCAGGAGCTGGATCACATCTTCATGTGCTCATCAGAAGAAGAGCAGCGACAGCAGCAGCATGCTTACGAAAGCGCTCATCTTCTGATTCTTCATCTTCCAATCAATGTTATCTTTCTTGCTGTATCTTACTTACGTATCTTACTGTAGCACCCTTGAAACTGCAGTCATGGACTTAACAATCGTGTTCCAGACAGCGTATCAACCAAACAGAAAGACGGTCTCTAGTCCAAAGGGCTCTTTCCATGTAACTTGCCTTTTCTTTTTGTCCGTTTTCTTTTTCTTTTCTTCTTTTTCTTTCCCAGCCTTTTCTGCTGTTGAATTTCAGTCTCACACCCTGCATCCTAATCAAGATACTTGGAATGTTTTCTCCGTTTTGGTGCATGTAGCCAGCACATGCTGTCAGCACCCAGCACAGTCACCTCCCATACACTCAGGGAGAGAATACAAAACTATTTGTAACACATGTCCTGAATATAAAACTGGGAACCAAAGGCACAAGTGTGCCTCAAGCATGTTAACAGGCTGTCAAAAAGAACAGCCCAATACATTTTTGCTGAGAGGGAAAAGAGTACCTTCTTTCTGACGGTATCTCAGGGGGATCTACTGATTATTGACGATAGGTTATTAGTGTATAAATTTAAAATAGATGGTCTTTTGGAGACATGCAAATCGTAAATTACAGTGGTTACTGTAATTTTATGACCTTGTCTCCCTAGGGTACTTTGGAAGAGACTGTGTTGATGTATGTAACTTGAACCCATGTGAGCATGTCTCCACGTGTGTGCACAAACCTAGCTCATCCCATGGCTACACCTGTGAATGTGGACAAAGCTACTATGGACAGTACTGCGAGAGCAAGTAAGAGGATTATTTTTGTTCTAAGTTTCTTGATCCTTCTAGCTAGCTCTTTTCCTGAGGCAGCAATTCTCCCACTTCCTTTTCTGCTTCCATTAGCTTTCCTGGTACAATTTGAGTGCTCATAGTGGATGGTATTTGCAGGCTCCCTGCCCTCTGGCACCCCTGAACTCTCTTCCTAGAGACCAGGCAAACTTCCATGCATTCATAGGCCACTTTTATTCATCAGCAGCTCAGGGGCTTGACCAATTGTGCTGTGTAACACAGCACTGCGTCTGACCTGTGCCTTGCGGTGAACTTGGCCTGAGTTTGCTCTGGGTCTCTCCGTCAGCTCCCCCAGCACACACAGACAAGAGCAGTGCACCCAGTTAGGTGGCCTGTGGCCAGATAAAATGGCTTTCCATTTTGGGTCCAGTCCTTGGGCTGGCAGAAAGCCATCTCTTCTGGACAGTCTGGGAGGCCTATGTCCTGTTGCTGTGTGGGAGAAACGTGCCAATTCCCTCGTCACTGGCTTCCTGGTCTCCGATAAGAATTCAGCAACTGGCCTTAGCCCAGAGACGATACTTTGATTTACCGTAATATGGGCCATTCATGATGTGCAAATGAAGTGCATTTGTCTGCCCATTTAGGAATAGCTCATGTGATGTTTCCTTCCCTTTGAAAACCACAAGCTTCTTCCTCCGCCTTTTGTTGTGTGGGCTTGCGAATGTTGGCTGTGCTGCTGCCAGATTCATCTTTCATTCCTCTGGATTAGCGACACAGAGACGTTGTCCCTTGTCATTATCTGCTGACATCATGTCAAGTGCAGCATTGTGGGTTTTCATATTATAAAGCATAGAGGCACAAACGTGGCAATTACCGTCAACAAAATTCGGCGTGGTCTTTGAAACAGACGGCTAACAGCTTTTCTTTCCTAAAATGAGCAGCAGGGAGGGGTTTCCTGTGCATTATGCTGATGACAGACTCAGCAGTGCCATCCTTCAGGCTATTGCTTGATGAAGACTTCCAGCTAGCAGAGACCCTGGCTGCTGCCCTGGCCCCTTCCCAGAGCTCTCCTTGCCAGCACTACTGTTGGGACATCTGTGGGACAAGCCAGCTCAGAAACTCATCCAGAAAAAAAAAAACAGTGAAACAAGGGTTATCCTTAGCAGGGGTGGCTTTTGGGTTGCTCCACAGCCTTCGATGAGCTGTGCTGCTCATAGTCTGAATCACAGTCTTTGATTCATAGTCAAAGCTGCCACCTTTCCCATGTCCCCAACAACATGTGTCCTCCTGCAGATGACTGAGCAGTTGTGCTCACATAGCCCAACGCAGGCCATCCAGCCTGCCCTAGGTAGCGCTTTCCCATCAGGGAAGTGGGACTGGTGAGGCTGGGACTGTTTCCACTAGGCAGCATGGGCCCCATCGCCCTCTCCCAGAGGAAAGACCATTTTATTTGCTTATACAGATGTATACTCTTTATAAAGAGGAGCTGGTCTTGAAATCATTTAGAGAAGCATTCCCTCTAGGGTTTTGTAGTACTGATATTCTTTATTTTCTTTTATTGCAGCGTATATATATTTATAAATGTGTCAACTGTTGGCTGCCGCAGTGAGATACATTATGGTTTGTAAGCTAATGGAGTTGAGTGCAGATTTGGCCCAAAGCTCTCTTTTCTCACCTTTTAAGAGGAAGCTTAAAAGAACTTTCCTTCAATTTGATTTTCTTTTATAGGATCGACCTGCCTTGTCCCAGAGGGTGGTGGGGAAATCCCATCTGTGGCCCATGTAACTGTGAGACTAGTAAAGGGTTTGATTCTGATTGCAATAAGACCAATGGAGAATGCCACTGCAAGGTAAGCGAAAGAAACCCATCGTAAGTCAGAATGTCTTTAGTTTAAAAAGTAACTATACCATCAATAACTACAGGTGAGTATCTGAGACAAAGTACTTCTGAGACAATGTGCTTCGTATCATATATATGTATGTGCACGGTGTAGTTAATCTTTACCTAAAATATTTTGCCTGCACCGCCCTCCACAAAATCATACTGTGCAGCTCTTATCTTATTTGCATTTGGAAAGCAAAACTGAGAGGATGAAAACCTGACTCTGATCTCTCTGAAGTGTAGCCTGCTTTATCAGGGGAGATTGGACCTGGGCGCAGAGGAGTGCCAGTGGTGTTTTGTGTATCACAAGTGAGTAATAGCCGTGAAACAGCTTGGCCAGCTGGGTGAAGCTCTTCCCTGTGCAATGGCCAGCAAAAGGCCTAGCAGCTGGAGAGAGGCTAAATGCTTCTCTCAGTGCCGGCTCTGTGAGTTTAAGAGGAATTTGCGGCGGACATGGGAGAGGAGGTGCCTCCCTCCTGAAGGGCTTACAAAGGACTCCTCACAATAGGTTTTACAGTGGGCTTGAGTGACATTAGAGGAGCTGGGCCTGTGCAGACCAGCAGCAGTGAATCTAGCCCCGTACTCCATTCTGAAATGCCAGCAGGACACACAGCAACTGTTGTGTTAAATCGAGTCAGCAGGGTGCCAGCACCATGCTCTTGTGTAATCCCATAATGCCTCAGATCAAAAGTATTAACAGATACAATTTGAATACACAATCATTGGTTGCTCTCCACCCTATATATGAAACACAAATAAATGGTGCAAGAAGTATCCTTACTGGCTTGTTCATGCTATAAAAGAGTGGAATTGCAAAGCAGAGAAAACTGCAAATCCTCAAAGAATAGATTTACTGGGTACTGGCAGCAAATGCATGAGAAGTAACTTGGACCCTCTGCCCCCACTGCGAATGGTGGTCGAAACCCCAGGTTTCTGCAGCACAGAGGAGCCCAGCCACCCTCCTGGCGTTCAGCTCTGCCTCTCTGTGTTGCCTGGGCTAACAGCATGGTTCCCATAGCTATTATGTTTTCTGTTAATAGTAATATCATTATTATCCTATGCTTTGCAAAATGAGCTCTTTTACGAGGCACATGCTGCTCAAGCAGGATTTCAGAAACTCAAGCAATTTGGAATTTAAGTCAAATACCTCATGTCTATCGTTTTGGTTTCTCTAGGCAAATTACTACAGGCCCCAGAGCAGTGACACCTGCTACCCCTGCGACTGCTTCCCATCCGGTTCCCACACGCGTGCCTGCGACATGGAGACAGGACAGTGCCCTTGCAAACCTGGCGTCATCGGGCGGCAGTGCAACCGCTGCGACAACCCCTTTGCTGAAGTGACCTTGAAGGGCTGTGAAGGTACCTCCTGTCAGCAAACAGTGCTGATCAGCTGGGCTGTCCTTGCAGGACCAGAGCTGCCAGCAGCAGGCAGATGGGGGGTGCACAGCAGTGGGCGTGCAGCTGCATCCTAGGGTGCGTGTGAGCCTGGCAGGGTGGCTCCAGCAGGGGCAATGGGAGCTGCAGCAGCCTAAACATGCACACCTCCTTCTAAGTGTACCAATATGATTCATGGGCACTGCGGAAAAAGAAAAAAACTTATGTTTCTTTAATTTTCATCAAATGGAAATATATCAAGCTTATTAGCTAAACACTAATCCCAATTTTACTTGAAACCTGACTTCATCTGCCAGTGCAGCACTGGATTGCTGTGCTGCAGCTGAAGAGACAGGAGAGGCCTCGCACCTTCTGCCCACAGAGGCTGTGCTGTGTGCCTGCTGCCTGCTGCCTTCCTTCCCCATCCTGCCCATCCTGCCTTTCCTCTCACCCGCCCACTCTCCTCCTGCGATCAGCACAAAGCTGCTGCAGCAGCCACCTTGCCACAGTGTGTGGGTGAAATGAAGGAGGAATGTTTTCCCACAATAAAGGGGCAGGCAGAGATAGGCAGAGCCAAAATCCAAAGCCCCGTAATCATCCTGAGTTCTCTTCTGTCTGTACCTGTCTGCCTGCACCGCTGGATAAGGAGCAGCTGACAAGGTTACAGGTTGGAAGGCACTGCAGAGGGCAGGTGTACTGATGGGGCTTGGGAATTACAGGAACGTCCTTTAGGCAGGTTGAAATATCTGCTGGTTGTGATTTTTATCTTGTCAGAAAAATTGCATCATCTCATTTTCTGCTTTCAGTAATTTATAATGGCTGTCCCAAAGCTTTTGAGGCTGGTATTTGGTGGCCACAGACCAAGTTTGGCCAGCCAGCTGCTGTGCCATGTCCTAAGGGATCAGTGGGTAAGTTCCCTGGGTAAGACATTTACTATTTTATCTACATGCCTGTTTGAGGGGGGGGGAAAGAGCAAAAAAGAGTGTACATAGGGAATGGCGTTCATTCATTGAGTCTAGATTACAGCATAGCTCATGCATGTCACAGGCAGGAAAGTTGGGCTAGGTGAAGCTCAAGAACTTTTAAAACACATTTGGAATAGTCGAAAAAATAAATGCAAAAGTGCACCAGATAAACACATAAAAAGAACAGAAATTCTGTATCTGTATTTTCAAAAAAGTACAGTCCAATTTTCTGTTGACTTTTATCAAGCAAGTCTTACACATGTAACTTTTAGTTTCTGGTGACTTATACATGATCTTTAACGATTCAAAGATAAAATTAGGAAAATAATTTATGTGATGACTAGCATTGCAGGCTAATAGCGCTAAGAGTTATGACTGAATCATGTTTTTCCACCCATGATCTTTCTCTAACCCATAAGTCAGATGGCTGAAAAATGCATTTTATGAAGCGCGTGAGCTGTGTCATTTTGTACTACAAGCAAACGACAATCTGCTTTTTCATGCACATCCCTGAAAATGTTTGTCTGGTGGAATACCAAAGCAGATTGAACAGAGTTCACAATCTTTTCCAAAGTCTCTTCTGGGGGAAATGAAGCCTCTGCTTCATTTGTGGCCCTGGTAACTCTGCTGTGAGCTCTCCTCAGGCTCAATGAGTTACAAATGGTTATGTGACTTCTCCATTTATTATAGGGGGGAAGTCAATGCCTGCAGGTGCGTGGATTTGTGGTCACCCAAGGTCCTGTTCTCAGGGTTTTAGGAGACAGATTTTTTTTTTTCTTTTAAGTCAAAGAGTAGTTACATTTTTGAACAGTATAAGGTTGAATTAAAGTAAGTTTTTGCGCTAAATTTGTGTGGTTCTTGTGGTTGATTCCATTGTCCCTTCTAGGAAATAGGCTGCCAGGCAAGGGTACTTACAGGAATTGCACAGTTTGAGTGAATTTTACAGAAAGTTCAAAAAAAGTAAGCTTTATAGTAATGAATATTCAGACTAGGAACCTGAGGTTTAATTGTGTTAATCTAATCACAGAAGAGAAACAATACAATTAGATATTGTTCAATTAATTAGAATTCTGATTTAGAAATTGGTAATTAAATGGCTTTCACACATGCAATGTGTATCCAATCCAAGTTAACTAGCACTATGTAAATTTTGAATTTGATAACTTGCACTTCACTGTGAAGGATCAACAGCCAAGGATCACATTTTAAAATGGTTTGACAAATAGTACAAAATAATAGGCTAAATTAAACAGTGAGCTGCTCACAGGCCATTCACAGTGGCAAAAGGCAATTAAGTGTGTTGGCTGAAGTGTTTACTCTGCTGCATGCGAAGGTGCTAGCGTGTTTTGACATGAAGACAGCACTTATCTGGGAGATATTATAGAGGCTGTTGCACAGAAATCTGAGCAGGGACTTGTTTTCATAAATATTTAGAAAGCCTTTCTCAAATTTGTTATAAATAAATTGTTGAATTCATTAGAGAGTGTTAGGGCAGCGAAGCTGAGAGCAGTTAGGCAGATCTGGAGTTTGCGTAACTTTTCTCTAAAGCCTGGGATTAAATGATTCCTGAAGATTAGCAGTTTTAACTTGT